>NC_090319.1:12947312-13224213 GCF_040869045.1 Eurosta solidaginis
TAAACAAACTGTAACTGAAAGTGGAAATTTACAACAAAGCGCACTTGTTGTTGTCATCTAGGCGGACAGTGCTGCCAAACCCACGTACGTGCGTACTTTGTATGAGATCGAGGTGAATTTGTGCGAGTGTTAATCGGCGTTACAAGGTTTGAGTTAAACGTCTCGTAAAGGTCAAGTTATATAAATACAGCTTATTATATATTTGTTTGGTTGAATAAAAAATGTGGATATAAAATCAAATAGAGGTATAAACAGTCGTGAGCAAAAGCAACGTGTTTGTGATGTATAGTGGGTTGGGTCGATTTGTATGGACGAAAGTTAACCGATATCGCGCCATCGATTTTGCGATAGAATTTGGGCTCAGAAAAAAAAAGTTAAAGATACACTACGCAGACCCAAAAAAATAATTTTCGAGCCTACGAAAAAACTTCGATTTTTCGATCAAAATTCTTCTAAATCTCCATAAAAGAAATTTTTTTTATTTCAAAGAACTGCATTACCCAATTTTGCATTTGCCAATTGACACGAAAAAAAAATACACAAAAAATGATTTGGAGCCTTGAAAATGAAAAAAATGCATAAAAAATCGAAAAAATCTATGAAATTTCGCAGGCTCGAAAATAATTTTTTTGGGTATGCGTGCTGGAAAAATCGATGACGCGATATCGCTTAATAAATCGACCCAGTCTAATGTATAGTAAGCCAGATTCGATAAGTTAGCTATCGAGGAATTCTCTCGAGGCTAAAAAATGGGAAGCGTTACACAAATTAACATAAAATCAACGACATAACGTCTAGTGACCTTATTACCACATCAAACGACCACAAAGTCAATTGAAGCTATAGAATGGTCACAATGTCAAATATAAAATGGTTAAAATGTCAATATTATTTTCGCTTTATTTTTCTTCAGTCGAATGAAAAGAGAAACTTGTGCCGGTGACGATTCCTTTGAAATAAGAACATATTCAACTAAATGTCGAACCAATCCTGCGGAAGTTTAACTTTTGTGCTGATCTTAGATTATATGTATGTACTAGAAGACCCAGCAGACGTTGTCCTGCCCTAAATTTGGCCTACCTGCATACATTTTAATAAGCTTTTTCCGTCTGACTCTGCCCTCCTCCCCTCTTCACTTTTTCCTAATCCTTTTATTCACTCCTCCCTTCGTTGTTTTCGCTTCATCTATCTCCATCTTCGTCTCATTCTATCTCTTTCTCAATCTCCTTCTTCTTCTCTCTTTTCTCTTCTCTCAATTTCTTCTCATTCTTCTGCATTCCTTATTGCCTGTCCCAGGGAGTGGTATGTATTTTATTCCAGTCCCAGTCCCACTCCGAGTCTCAATCACAGTCCTAGTCCTAATCCCAGTCCCAGTCCGTCTCTGGATAATATATTACTCTGTACTAATGCAACAGTTTTCATTTGACATCCATATTGTATAAATACTGTCTAAGCATTCACTGGCCCACGTTTTGGCCTATATCTCGAGACCCTAGTCACCCAGGATTACGAAAATTACCCTCTATACAACTAAAGACTCTCCAGAATTAGAAAAAATGTCATAGTACCTCTAAATCGCGGGCCCCCTCAGAAACCCCCCTCCCCCACCATCTCGGGGGGCCTGGTGATGTACTATACTTTATATGATTCGCTATAATATTTTTTGTTGATAAGCAGATTGTTTAATTAAACACCAAATGAGATATAACCTATCCTATCTCTCAAGTTAGATCAAACTACATACGGGGTGCAAAACAAATTCCAAATCGGTTCAGTAGTTTAGGAGTCCATCGCGCCCAAAAATGTTGTGACACGTCTTTTTTATATATTAGGATATTACATGGTACTTTTCCCAAAACAGTCATAAAGTCAAACGGAAATTTTCTAAATGGCCATAAAGTCAGTTTAATAAAGGTCAATATTTAAGCAATTGATCTTATGGCCATTTGAAGTTGTCTTAAGGCCAATTGATTTTTTTGCTATTTTAAGTGCTCGTTATACCGGTTGACCTTTTGGACGTTGACCCTATGTCACCCCACCAAAAACTTTATTTTACAGGATATCAAAAAAGTACCAAAGGGGAAACGAAGTGGTCTCTAATTAACACCAATTGGTATTCACCTAATTCCGAAAAAGCCCCAAGTCAGTACCAATATTGTTCAGAAATAATTCCGAATTGGTTACGAAAACACCACGAAAAACTCCCAAATCAATAGCGAAATTGTTTCCAAAAAAAAAAGAGTCGAAGACATTAAAGAAAAACCCGAAAATATTCTACATATAGTGCATAGATTGTGACAAAGTAGTTACGTAACAGTGCAAAAATATAACCTCAGTGTCAATACCGAAATTCTCCCAATGTAGCGTCGACATCATTGCGGAAACGTCCTCTAATTTGCTACACAATGATTGTACAGATAATTCAAAAGTATCCGATAATATAATCGCAGAACAGTACGAAATGATTTCGAAAATATTTAACACTGGTCCTCAAGAGTCCTAAAAAATTCTAAATTTATGACATAAACATGCCAAAAATATCCAAAATGAATACTGACATCATTGCAAAACAGAATGCCGAATTCATTACAGAATGACACCAAATTCATAAACTAAATATCTTGAAATAATTCTTCAACAACACAGGAAAAGCATGGAACTAAGCGCCGGGCTGCAAAGTGTCAAAGATCAACCGCAAGCCTCACAACTTTAGACTAACAAATTTACTCTTACCATTGAAAATAGAGAACTGCAGCCTCATAATTGGTGCACTGACTGTATACTGCCTTCTAGCGTAACGTGCTTTAAAAGTAGGCCTTGTCAGTGATATGTGATGCAGGAAGTGCGGGGTGGAGGAGGAAACGATCGAACACAGTTTGTGCTCGAGCCCCTGCGCTCGCCAGACTAAAACTCCAGTTGTAAGGAGTAGCACAGCAATCAGATCTAGAAGCAAAAAGTAGCATAGTTCCCAGAAAGCTTCTAGTATTTTCCAAAAGGGCGGAGTTATTTTCAGTTTGGTCGTTGAGCAAACTTCTGGTAACACTATGTACCATTCAGTTTAATTAATTCCTGAACAATACCAAATCTCGAAATAGTACGAATTTGTTTCGAAACGTGTTACAACGGGATCTGTTAAAAGCATTGGCATCACTCTAAAAAAATACGCAACGAATACTGAAAAAGACCAAAAGTTATTTCAAAAACCTCTCTAAATTATTTCAAAGTGTCCGGTACTTTTTTTATGAGGAATAACTAGGCTTTATTTGATCAACACTGCGAAAATTGCAAAGTATTGGAAAGTTTGAGAGCTGAAATAATTTTTTGTATAATCTTTTTTGAAAAGTTGGAAAAAATACCGCAAATCATCCAAAACTTGTCTTTGTATCGAAATAAATCCCAAGGAAGAAACAAAATTTCGAAACTTTGTACCGTCACAATCTTTGCACATTTCAGCCCCTCTTTTCCACAGTAAATTTATCCTAAAATATCAAGATTTCACGTAGAAACAATTGACATGCAAAGCTCCATATACATATATGATGTGTTTTATAAGAAATCCGTGACAGATCGCTGGGTATCTAGAGCACGTCGGCTCAAAACATGCCGGCGACGACAAAACTTACTTTTTCTAGATAACAATTTTTAGCTTAATGTTCAGAACCCAATGTTGTGGAAACTTATTCAAACGACTGATTGTTCTATGGATTTTTTCCGCGTGTAAGCCTCTAATGATTTCATTTTCGTTTCATATCAAAACCAAAACAATAATAACAACAACAGCCACAACAAAAACATTACCAGTGACATCAATATCATCCGCAGTGACAACAAAAATAATTAAAGCAATTACCACAACAACAACAACAACGATTCTAGACGTCATTCCACTAGCGTTGCTAAAAGTACTCGTAATCAATAATGCATAAACATACAGCGACCAGTGGGCGGTGAGACACCAGGTGAGCTAGTACAACGTCGTATATGTATATATGTATGTAAGTAGCAGAATAATATATAGATATATTCGTTCAATATCAGACAGATGTCGTAATTAATCGTCACAGTGCCCTGATTTGCAATTAGCAATTAACAATTTTTCTTTGTTCAATAAGTCCAACAAAATGCACAACAACACAAATGACAATATTAATGCATTGATATTAATTTAAAGCATACAAAAAATAATAAACATTGAATATTGAAAAATTAAAAACTAAACGCATTGAGTTATGATGTTGCAACAAAAAAATCTAGAGTTCATTATCTACAAGGTTGCTCCACATTTTCAAAAAAAAAAATAATAATAATAATTAGTACCTAATTCAGAAAAATTGTTCATTATTAAGAAAAAATTGCAAGCGAGTGGCTTTGAAATAAAACAAAAAGAAAAAATATAAATTTGCTTTAAAATTTTAACAATTCATATACAAAAAATGTATTTATGTGTTGGAAATAGGCGAGCATTTTTTAGCCGTTGTTTATGCCTCTGGAGTGAAGAAAAATTAATTCAAAGAAAAAAAAAAAATAACAAAACCTTAACCACAATTTACGTTAAATTATTTGGAGCACTTTAGTTCGTCATTGTTTTAGACAAGAAAATAGGCAAAAATGTTGACACGATTCAAAGTGACAGTAATAAATGACAAGCAGTGTCCGCTCCATCGCCTGTCCGTCTGTCGTCATTATCGTCAAACGAATTTGACGACTTTGTCGCAACGCCACGTAGCTCTTAATTTACATACATTTTCATTTTCTTTTCGTCATATTGGATTACTTAGTTGATGTTTTTTGTTGTTTTTGTTGTTTTTTTGTATTTTTTTTTTTTATTTAAATTGTATTTTATTTTTCTCAATTTCTTTGCTTTCTTTCAATGGCAACTGCGTGCGTCTGTCAAAAAAAGTTACCACGACTAAAATAAAAATAAAGTATGTTGTATATATGCACAAATATATACAAATATATACCGCCTGTTGTTGCGATTGTTTGTTTGCCTTGGCAGTGATGCCCAACAACATAATTCGTCACAACATTATTTGAGACTTTTTTTTGGGTTTATCGGCCAACGCACAGCAAACACTCACACTCACATAAAGTTTTGTGCATATTTTACGTTAAGTCGATTTTGTTTTCTTTTTGTTTCAATTTTCACTTTCCTTTGCTCAAATATTGGATGGATTAGACCAGCTGTTGACTTACATATATTGTACTGCATTGTATACATGTGTGTGTGTATGTTTTTCAACTATCAACTAAAGCTAACTCCAGTGTATTAGCCAGTACTGGAGGAGTAACATAAGGCCAACGGCCATAACGTCAATTTGCCTTGTAAGCACTTAAAATGGCCACAAAGTCAATAGAACTTATGGCGATAAGAACTGGAGGAGTAACATAAGGCCAACGGCCAAACGTCAATTTGCCTTGTAAGCACTTAAAAAGGCCACAACGTCAATAGAACTTATGGCCATAAGAAATGGTCGCAACGTCATATTTGAATTTTTTACAATGTCAACGATATTGATTTTATTGATGGGGTGACATAAGTTCAAGGGGTATAAGACCAATTGACCTTGCGACCACTTGAAGTGATTATACAGCCAAATGATCTTATCGCCATCTGAAGTAGTCATTACGTCAATTGTCTCTTTGCCCGTTGGCCTTATGTCACCTCACCACAATCAGTATTATCAAAGAGAACATTTTGTTGACTTTTACAAGAAACATGTTACATTATAAAGGACAAATGTCAGCGAGCTGTATAAACTAAAAGACCCCGGTTGCCGTTGGAAGAGTTAAAGTACGCTGTTTTTCGATTCCAGTCCGAAAGTAAAACCCCTGCAACAGGAACAGAGGGGATGCCGACCATATTTGAGCCGAATTTCAGCACGCTCCAATAATAAACTGCTAACTGACACCCAACGATAGTATACTGAATTTCCAACAGAGGCTCGCTGATATCGAGGACACGGCCGGAAAAATAAACGGAGCAGTACTTATCGCAGGTGACTTTATCTCAACAACAAACCGGAAGAGGAAGACTGCACAACGCGACTAGACTGGAACTAACGGTCATAAACTCTGGATCATCGATCACTTTCAGGAGAGCAGGTATCTAAGAAACAATACCAGATTGCAAGATGACAGTATCTGGAGCCACACGAAAGTGGAAAGTGCTTGAAGACTTTTCTGGCAGCGATCAGCAATACATTTCATTTTAGGAGGGTCAAAAACGCGCCAGTGCGGAAACAGTTAGGAGCACCCGCATATAAAATGTGTCAGTACTAAACACGAAAGCGCTTATTATTGCTATCAACACACAACTGCTAAAAAATCTCGCCCATCAAGCGGTGGAGCACATATTTGATCTACTATGGAGCACCCGAAGCTTTCGGTTCTTATCTCAAGACAATTTTCTCATGTAAACTTTATGGTTGTTCTAACTGCAAAATTCTACATTTTACTGCACTATGCCCATCTATGCGATGTATGAACGGACTAAAAGCACATGAAAACTAATTCAGCAAATATTGCTAAAGCTTTTACCCGATAATTTGTATGCTATGTTAAGCTATACATAATACACACATACACACATGTATATTTTAAGAACATTTCAAATAGTATTTGGAATTTCCAAACTAACAAAAAAATAAGCTTGTTTTAAACAAGAATTTAGGAACACTTTTTGCAATTCGTAGAAAAAGAATTTTTAGAAAACAGATGAACACTAAACTGGATTGATTATGCTTCTGAAACGAATTCTTATAAAATATGTGATGGATACTTTGAAGTGTAGTGAAGAAAAGGGCTTAAGACTAAAGAAGACTTATAAATTCTGATACAAATTTATAAAACGAAAATGGGCTTATGTAGTTAGGAAATAGTTTTGCCTTAACGAAATGACTTGTAACTGAAGAACAAAATAAATAAATAAATATTAGATCTTAGCTTCTAGCTTTAAAATGGTTTTGCATATTATTGTGACGAATATTAGCAACGCTAAGGGATACTATCATCTCTAAGACAATACTAAGCAGTGACTTGTATGCACGTCAACAAATAAATCATTATGTCTATACATATGTCCATACAAGCAGCGGAGAGCACAAACACATGCATATATCTGAGATACTCCCAAAAGTAGGCAATAAATTGTGGAAGTATCACTCACATATACATGCGCATATGAGAAGGTATAACGTGCATCTGTAGTTATGTTATAGCTGGTAATTTTATAGCTGGTAAACAAGTAGCAAATTCTAGAAATACAAACGCCTAGAAATATGTCAACGAGGAAACCAAAAAGTATAAAAGCAGCACCAGGTGAGGCACGACGAATCAGTTTGATTTAAGCACGCTATCTGTTGAGAAGTAGAAGTGTTATTGTGAAGTACTTTAATAAAGGCCATTTTGCATTATTGAATAGTGGAGTTATTTATTCAACAGTTTAGTGATTCGAACGTTAGCAGAGGATTTGGAATAAGCGGAATTGCACTAAATTCGTAACATTATGTTATGTTATATTGTCTTGCCATCTTTTGTTATGTTATGGTATACTATGTTATGTCATAGTATGTTGTTATGTTATGCTATGCTGTTTTGTTATGATATGAAATATTATGTTATGTAATATAATGTAATGTTAATTTATGTTGTGCCATGTAATTTTATTTTATGTTATTATTTGTTGTTATATCATCGGTACAATGCCAAAGTTACGAATGTGCCATACTTGTTTTAACGAAATATTATATATATGAAATTTTGCAAAGCCAAAACAACAAATGTGCAGTTTTTTAAATAAAAATTAAAAAAATTATTTTTCAGTTAACATTACTTAGTTGTTTACAAAAGTAAACCTTCCAATAGTGGTTGAAAAATACAAAATTAAATCTCTATTAATTAAATCTCTATTTGTAACAGTGTCTTACGCGTTTTTCTCAAAACATCAAATATGCACATTCGTTACTTTGGCATTGGACCGACGATATTATGCTATGCTGTTTGGCTATGTTATGTTATGAAATGTCATGGAATTATATGTTATGTTATGCTATGTAATATTATGTTATGCTTACTTATGGCATGTTAAAGTTGAGTTGTTGTTGTGAGTTACGATTTTTTATGTCATGCTATCTTACGATATTTCAATTTTTTATTTTTCTTATTTCGTTTTATTTTCTTAATTAAATAAACCAAGCCCACGCAAAACTGCCATCTCGCCTAATCATATAATTGATAATAATAAATTAACCAAAATCCCGACAGTCATCTAGCTTCAACGCATTCGAGACAACAATTATTGTAGCACAAATATTGTCATAGTCATATGTAATGCACACTGCCGTATGATTGTCAATCGCAACAACAGCATAATAAGCACTGAATGTTGCCAGCCAACAAATAATCAGTTTAATTAGCTTAATAGTTTTGGCAATCACTCGAATGTCGAGCAACAGAAGGCACGCATATAAATTTCTTTCTTGAAAATTTTGGGAAAAATCATATTTTTTATGATATTTTATTGCCTTGTTTTTTTTTTTTTTTATTTGTCTTATGAACGCGGTCAATTTTTTATGTTGCTTCACATTTTGTAGGGTATCTTTGTGTGTTGTCAATATTTATACTCAGTTGAGCAGAGCTCACAGAGTATATTAAGTTTGATTGGATAACGGTTGGTTGTACATATATAAAGGAATCGAGATAGATATAGACTTCCATATATCAAAATAATCAGGATCGAAAAAAAATTTGATTGAGCCATGTCCGTCCGTCCGTCCGTCCGTCCGTCCGTTAACACGATAACTTGAGTAAATTTTGAGGTATCTTGATGAAAGTTGGTACGTAGGTTCCTGAGCACTCATCTCAGATCGCTATTTAAAATGAACGATATCGGACTATAACCACGCCCACTTTTTCGATATCGAAAATTTCGAAAAACCGAAAAAGTGCGATAACTCATTACAAAAGACAGATAAAGCGACGAAACTTGGTAGATGGGTTGACGTTATGACGCAGAATAGAAAATTAGTAAGATTTTGGACAATGGGCGTGGCCCCGCCCACTTTTACAAGAAGGTAATTTAAAAGTTTTGCAAGCTGTAATTTGGCAGTCGTTGAAGATATCATGATGAAATTTGGCAGGAACGTTACTACTATTACTCTATATGTGCTAAATAAAAATTAGCAAAATTGGATTAAGAACACGCCCACTTTTTAAAAAAAAAATTTTTTTAATTCAAATTTTAACAGAAAATTTAATATCTTTACTGTATATAAGTAAATTAAGTCAAAATTCAACTCCAGTAATGATATGATGCAACAAAATACAAAAATAAAAGAAAATTTCAAAATGGGCGTGGCTCCGCCCATTTTCATTTAGTTTGTCTAGAATACATAGCATAGATTCTATGACGGTAACTGTTCTCTGTGAAAATGGGCGAAATCGGTGGAAGCCACGCCCAGTTTTTATACACAGTCCACCGTCTGTCCTTCCGCTCGGCCATTAACACAATAACTTGAGCAAAATCCGATATATCTTTACTAAACTTAGCCCACGTACTTACCTGAGCTCACTTTTTCTTGGTATAAAAAATGGGCGAAATCTGACCATAACCACGCCCACTTTATCGATATCGAAAATTACGAAAAATGAAAAAAATGCCATAATTCTATACCAAATACGAAAAAAGGGATGAAACATGGTAACTGGATTGGTTTGTTGACGCAAAATATAACTTTGGAAAAATCTTTGTAAAATGGGTGTGACACCTACCATATTAAGTAGAAGAAAATGAAAAAGTTCTACAAGGCGAAATCAACAGCCCTTGGAATCTTGGCAGGAATACTGTTAGTGGTATTGCATATATAAATAAATTAGCAGTACCCGACAGATGATTTTCTGGATCACCTGGTCCACATTTTGGTGGATATCACGAGAACGCCTTCACATATACATCTAAGGGCCACTCGCTTTTAAAACCCTCATTAATACCTTTAATTTGATATCCATATCGTACAAAAACATACCAGAGTCACCCCTGTCCCACCCTAATGGCGATATCTCGAAAAGGCGTCCACCTATAGAACTAATGCCCCCTCTCTCTTAAAATGCTAGTAACACCTTTCGTTTGATACCCATATCGTACAAACATTCTAGAGTAACCCCTGGCCCACCCTAATGGCGATATCTCGAAAAGGCGTCCACCTATAGACCTAGTGTCCACTCCCTCTTAAAATGCTCAGTACCACCTTTCGTTTGATACCCATATCGTACAAACATTCTAGAGTCACCCCTGGCCCACCCTAATGGCAATATCTCGAAAAGGCGTCCACCTATAGACCTAATGCCCACTCCCTCTTAAAATGCTCAGTAACAGCTTTCGTTTGATACCCATATCGTACAAACATTCTAGAGTCACACCTGGCCCACCCTAATGGCGATATTTCGAAAAGGCGTCCACCTATAGAACTAAGGATTACTCCCTTTTAAAATACTCATTACCACCTTTCATTTGATACCCATATCGTACAAACACATTCTAGAGTCACCCTGGCCCACCCTAATGGCGATATCTCGAAAAGGCGTCCACCTATAGACCTAATGTCCACTCCCTCTTAAAATGCTCAGTAACACCTTTCGTTTGATACCCATATCGTACAAACATTCTAGAGTCACCCCTGGCCCACCCTAATGGCGATATCTCGAAAAGGCGTCCACCTATAGACCTAATGTACACTCCCTCTTAAAATGCTCAGTAACACCTTTCGTTTGATACCCATATCGTACAAACATTCTAGAGTCACCCCTGTCCCACCCTAATGGCGATACCTCGAAAAGGCGTCCACCTATAGACCTAATGCCCACTCCCTCTTAAAATGCTCAGTAACACCTTTCGTTTGATACCCATATCGTACAAACATTCTAGAGTCACACCTGGCCCACCCTAATGGCGATATCTCGAAAAGGCGTCCACCTATAGAACTAAGGATTACTCCCTTTTAAAATACTCATTACCACCTTTCATTTGATACCCATATCGTACAAACACATTCTAGAGTCACCCTGGCCCACCCTAATGGCGATATCTCGAAAAGGCGTCCACCTATAGACCTAATGCCCACTCCCTCTTAAAATGCTCAGTAACACCTTTCGTTTGATAGCCATACCGTACAAACATTCTAGAGTCACCCTTGGTCCAGCTTTATGGCGACATCTCGAAAAGGCGTCCACCTATAGAACTAAGGATTACTCCCTTTTAAAATACTCATTACCACCTTTCATTTGATACCCATATCGTACAAACACATTCTAGAGTCACCCTGGCCCACCCTAATGGCGATATCTCGAAAAGGCGTCCACCTATAGACCTAATGCCCACTCCCTCTTAAAATGCTCAGTAACACCTTTCGTTTGATACCCATATCGTACAAACATTCTAGAGTCACCCTTGGTCCACCTTTATGGCGATATCTCGAAAAGGCGTCCACCTATAGAACTAAGGATTACTCCCTTTTAAAATACTCCTTACCACCTTTCATTTGATACCCATATCGTACAAACACATTCTAGAGTCACCCCTGGCCCACCCTAATGGCGATATCTCGAAAAGGCGTCCACCTATAGACCTAATGCCCACTCCCTCTTAAAATGCTCAGTAACCTCTTTCGTTTGATACCCATATCGTACAAACATTCTAGAGTCACCCCTGGCCCACCCTAATGGCGATATCTCGAAAGGGCGTCCACCTATAGACCTAATGCCCACTCCCTCTTAAAATGCTCAGTAACACCTTTCGTTTGATGCACATATCGTACAAACACATTCTAGAGTCACCCCTGGCCCACCCTAATGACGATATCTCGAAAAGGCGTCCACCTATAGACCTCATGCCCACTCCCTCTTAAAATGCTCAGTAACACCTTTCGTTTGATACCCATACCGTACAAACATTCTAGAGTCACCCCTGGCCCACCCTAATGGCGATATCTCGAAAAGGCGTCCACCTATAGACCTAATGCCCACTCCCTCTTAAAATGCTCAGTAACACCTTTCATTTGATTCCCATATCGTACAAACACATTCTAGAGACACCCCTGGTCCACCTTTATGGCGATATCTCGAAACGGCGTCCACCTATGGAACTAAGGATCACTCCTTTTCAAAATACTCATTAACAGCTTTCATTTGATACCCATATCGTACAAACACATTATAGAATCACCCCTGGTCCACCTTAATGGGGACATCTCGAAAAGGCGTCCACCGATAGACCTAAGGCCCACTCCCTCTTAAAATGCTGAGTAACACCTTTCATTTGATACCCATATCGTACAAACAAATTCTAGAGTCAGCCCTGGTCTACCTTTATGGCGATATCCCTAAATGGCGTTCATCCATAGAACTATGGCCTATTCTCTCTTAAAATACTCTTTAATACCTTTCATTTGATACACATGTTATACAACCACATTCCAGGGTTACCCCAGATTGATTTTCCTTATTTTGTCTCCATAGCTCTCAACTGAGTATGTTATGTTCGGTTACACCCGAACTTAGCCTTCCTTACTTGTTTTAATTTATTTTTTTCATCTACTTTATTTTATATAAGTTGTTTATAATTATGTAAATATTTTTATAAATTTTTTTTTTCAGCTTTCGTTTAAGGCACAGTGGAGCAAGACACACATTTTTTGATTAATTGTGAGAAAAATAAATTTGTAATTCGAATGTTGGTATATAAAAATATTATTCAATAACATTGTACCCAGTGAAGGATAAGTCGCTTTCATGAAGTACTTCTATACTTACAAAAGGATATACATACATAACCGGTTCAAAAAAATGTATCGATTTCAAAATAGTATTTGCTTTCGAGAAATAATTACAATAAAAGATATTATCATATTAAATAAAATAATTATAAAAAAAATGGTTACGTTAAACGGTTTTATTGAAATCAATACTTACATGAAGTAATAATAATACTAAAAGCTAGAAAATAATTAGGTAGGTCCTAGGTACTAGTCATCACACTCCTCATCGATCTAGGGCGTTGATGAGAAAATTAATTAAAAGTGTTGGACGCGTCAAATTTCTATTGATGACTATAGTCATAAGTAAGACCAACTGAACCTTAATAAGGTTACGCTACGCTTCACATTTTTGGAAATTTCACGCGCCCAACGCTTTTATTTAATTGTCTGATCAACGCCCTAGATTTATGAAGAATGTGATGACTAATACCTAGGACTAACCTAAGTATTTTCTAGCTTTTAGTATTATTACGAGTATTACTTCATGTAAGTATTGTTTTCAATAAAATCCTTTAACGTAAAACATTTTTTTTATCATTTTATTTTCAAGTTTTTAGTCTTTATTTAGTTGCCCATTATTTCTCATCCTATATAGTTCATTTAGTGACTCATTATTCCAAGGACTCTGCCTGACAATTTTTTACAATCTATATATTTTGATGTCACTTCTACCGGACTGTATGCATTATGTGCTCCAAATATGAGCCAAATCGGACCACAAATACGATTTTTGCGAATATCTAAATCCTTGCGCCACCCAGCGGCAATTTTTTCACAGTACGCTTTCTATTCATGTGCGTATTATGTGTTCCAGATATGAGCCAAATCGGACCACAAAAACGATTTTTGAAATATTTCGATCCATGCGCCACCTATCGGAGCTTTTTTCTTTTTATTGCAATGTCATCGGGTTCTGAACTATATACCAAGTTTCAAGCTTGTAGCTTATCGGGAAGCTACTTAAATTTCAATTAAAAAATTTGTGCCAGCCAGCCAACCAACCAGCCTGTCAAGTCAAGCGAAATAAAACCGTTGAAAAACTGATCGGTTCCAAAAAATTTATCGATTTCACAGTAGTAAATGATTTAAAATGTGTATTGATTTCAAAAAGTAATTGGTTTAAAAAACATTATCGATTCCAAAAAAAGTACCAGTGCAAAAATGTATCTATTTAAAAATTTCAAATGTTTGTCGGTTTCAAAAACTACCCACTCAGCATTTAGGTGATTCAATTTTGAACTTCCCTACATATCAATACAATTTGTCTGAACTTTCTGACTAAATAGTGAGTTATCATACAACTGAACAAAAGAAATGATCAAATATGAATACTTTTGATGACGAAAAACTAAAAAGCATTTTTCGATCACTTTTTGGAATCATTTTTGAAGTCCTTTAATGACTAAATTTTAATATTTCATAAAAACTAACAAAAAGAATAATCAAATATGCTTACCTTTGATGATCAAAAACTGAATATAGTTTTTCAATCACATTTTGGAATCATATTTGAATCAAATGTGTTTACTTCAGGTGATCAAAAATTTATAATCATTTTTCCTTCAGCTTTCTGAATCTTTTATGAATATATTTGTTGGCTGAATAATGAATTTTATACTTGTTGAAATTTTACTTTTCATTAAAAATTTTATTTTTTTCACATACACATATTTTTTCAATCATGAAGCTAAGAAAAAATATATAAAAATTTTATTATTTATGCAAAAGATATTCTTCAAGACAAAAAAATTGTAATGCTGCTCGTGAACGAAGATGTCCCCAACCATTTCTCCCCTTCAGTTTCCCAGAAAATTCATAATGATTGGACAATACATAGGTTGTAAGCTACTTGAACCCCAGGTAAGTGAAACTCTCTTGACATATGTATGTATGTACCTGGATATGTCTTCAACATCCCATGCCGTATCGTATTTTAAGATGTTGACGATCATAGCTGATGTTGGATGTTGTAGTCGCAGGTGTATATCGGTCAAGTTTGTTTGCGAGTTAGCTGTGGTTCGGATAGCTCACTTTCGAATGCTTTCTTCCCCTGATGAAATAAGATTATTATGTAGTACCCTATTTCGAATGAGATATGAAGAATAAATGCATTATAATGGCATTCAAAAATGATTCAAAAATCTCAACCAAAACGATTGAAATATGTATATTCACGAATATGATCAGAAAATGACTGAAAAGCAGTCAAATATTACTCTAAAACAATTAAAGTTAAAGTTTACAATGATATCAAATATTAATAAAAAGCATTTAGAAATAGGAATAATAAATGATTATTCAAGAATAATCGCATTTATGGTACATTTTTCTCCCGACGATACGTTAATTTTCGAATAGAAAATGCTTTTAAATTTGAACGTTTTTAATCATCTTGGGGTATGATATTTAGATATTTTTTGATCAAAATTTTCAAAAAATGCTGGCTGGGTAAACGGTTTAAAAATTTTTAAATTTTAAAAAGTAACCGGTTCTAAATATTTTTCGATTTCAAAAAAAAAGACTGGTTCTGAAACATGTGTCATTTTCAAAAAGGAATATCAGGTTCCAAAAATCCAACCGGTTCTAAATACGGCTAAAAAATTCAATTAAGCAACAACTTCTTAAATAGTTAAGGCTTCCAAAAAAGTAACCAGTTCCAAAACAAGTAAACAGGAGCCAAATAAAATAACCGGTTGCAAAACAGGGAACAGTTCTGGAAAAGTAGGCCATCCAGAACAAGGAACCGGTTGCAAAATAATAAACCGTTTGAAAAAAAGTTAGTAACCGGTGCTTAAGAAGTAACAGGTTTAAAAAAAGTAAATGGTTCCATAAAAATAATATGTTTTTAAAGCATCAGCGATCCTAGCAGTTTACAATAATCGGTTCTAAAAATTTTTTTAAATCTGTTATCGGTTTTAAAAAAATTACCAATTTTAAAAAAGAAACATTTTTCTAATAAGTTATCATTCCTAAAGAAAGTCACTGATAGTAAAAACCTTTAACCGAAATACTCCCGGAAACAATATCCACCATAGTTCCAAAAACGCCTCAAATTTAACTAAAAGTAAAATAATCTCCAAATCTACCCGAGTTAACCCTAGAAAAGCCCAAAAATAGTTCCAAAGTTATGGCGTTATAATTGTGAAATCATCCCTTGGCTATTCCGCTAAGATTCCGAAATTATTTCTTAACAGTACTAAAGTCAATTGTTCCTGAGATTGAGATATTTTGAAAATTCAAATTCATGGTGCCCTACTGGTCATATTGCCTCACTGTGCAGAACAATATACATATGTACATCGTTTATTATGGATATGGTAAGACTTCTTGTCATCTTGATTACCTAAAATAAATTAATGTATGTATGTAGATCGAAGTCCAAAAACATGTGTTTTTTTTTTCTTTTTTGTTGCGCTTAAAATTTTTAATTTCCTGGCTGTCGATTAGACCTATGTATGTATATTTTATTAGCTGTAATCATTTAAGTAACAAAATAAATTTGTTTGATATCTTTTTATACTTTATGCTAATGTTTTCATATATCAAAACAAAAAGTGAAAATATTCGAATGTGTTAATTTATGAACTTTGATTCCATCTATAACCAGATATTTTTTAATGCAGTCTTTGTCGGAGTTCTTATCTTGCTTTGTTGTTGTTGTTGTCTTGCTTTCGTTTTTAGTTATTGCTTAACATTTTTTATATATTTTTTTCTTCAGGAATGCGCATGCGTAACGGTTTATGCCGTACAGCTAAAGCAACGTTAAAGAAGCATAAATACGCGAGTTTATGTATTTTAAAATATTTTCTGTCATAAAATTTTGCTTCTGTTTTATTTCGTGTTTTATGATTTTAGAGATATTTAAAGAAGACCAATACGATGTGTACGAGACCAATTTTAAGACTTCAATTTTTTTTTGGAATTCGTACTCCTTTCTGATGAATTTTTGTTTATAAAAATGTGGGTTAAACATGAAATTGTTAAATATTGGTTTCTGTAAAATACTGTGTAAGAGTTTGGTTAAAATTTCTTTTTTCTTGCCTTATTGAATGGTTGAAGTTAATCTTCCATTACGGCGAGCTCATGTTTGGTTAAGAGTATAATTTTACGGAAATTTCACTATGTAATTAAAGTTATGGGATAGAAACAACAGAAAATTAAAAAAAAATAATAATCGATTCTAAAAAATTAACCGTATTTAAAAAAGGAGCCGGGTCTAGGAAAAGTGACTGGTTCAAAAAATGGCCAATGCAAAAACAACCCGTTCAAAAAGGTAAGCGGGTCAAGAAATTAACCGGTAAAAAGTCACCGGTTCAATAAAGCAACCGATTCTAAACCAGAAACCGGTTTCATAAAACATAAACAAACTGAGTCTAAACAAGAAACCGGTTCAAAAAAGTAACCGGTTCTAAAGAAAGTAACCGGTTCTAAAGAAAGTTACTGGTTTTAAAGAAGAAACCGGTTCAAAAAAGTAACCGGTTCTAAAGAAAGTAACCGGTTCTAAAGAAAATTACTGGTTTTAAAGAAGAAGCCGGTTCAAAAAAAGTAACCGGTTCTAAAGAAAGTAACCGGCTCTAAAGAAAGTAACCGGTTCTAAAGAAAGTTACTGGTTTTAAAAAGAAACCGGTTCTAAACAAGAAACCGGTTAAAAAAAGTAACCGGCTCTAACTAAAATTACTGGTTTTAAAGAAGAAACCGGTTCTAAACAAGAAACCGGTTCAAAAAAGTAACCGGTTCTAAAGAAAGTAACCGGTTCTAAAGAAAGTTACTGGTTTTAAAGAAGAAACCGGTTCAAAAAAGTAACCGGTTCTAAAGAAAGTAACCGGTTCTAAAGAAAGTTACTGGTTTTAAAGAAGAAGCCGGTTCAAAAAAAGTAACCGGTTCTAAAGAAAGTAACCGGTTCTAAAGAAAGTAACCGGTTCTAAAGAAAGTTACTGGTTTTAAAAAGAAACCGGTTCTAAACAAGAAACCGGTTAAAAAAAGTAACCGGCTCTAACTAAAATTACTGGTTTTAAAGAAGAAACCGGTTCTAAACAAGAAACCGGTTCAAAAAAGTAACCGGTTCTAAAGAAAGTAACCGGTTCTAAAGAAAGTTACTGGTTTTAAAGAAGAAACCGGTTCAAAAAAGTAACCGGTTCTAAAGAAAGTAACCGGTTCTAAAGAAAGTTACTGGTTTTAAAGAAGAAGCCGGTTCAAAAAAAGTAACCGGTTCTAAAGAAAGTAACCGGTTCTAAAGAAAGTAACCGGTTCTAAAGAAAGTTACTGGTTTTAAAAAGAAACCGGTTCTAAACAAGAAACCGGTTAAAAAAAGTAACCGGCTCTAACTAAAATTACTGGTTTTAAAGAAGAAACCGGTTCTAAACAAGAAACCGGTTCAAAAAAGTAACCGGTTCTAAAGAAAGTAACCGGTTCTAAAGAAAGTTACTGGTTTTAAAGAAGAAACCGGTTCAAAAAAGTAACCGGTTCTAAAGAAAGTAACCGGTTCTAAAGAAAGTAACCGGTTCTAAAGAAAGTTACTGGTTTTAAAGAAGAAGCCGGTTCAAAAAAAGTAACCGGTTCTAAAGAAAGTAACCGGTTCTAAAGAAAGTAACCGGTTCTAAAGAAAGTTACTGGTTTTAAAAAGAAACCGGTTCTAAACAAGAAACCGGTTAAAAAAAGTAACCGGCTCTAACTAAAATTACTGGTTTTAAAGAAGAAACCGGTTCTAAACAAGAAACCGGTTCAAAAAAGTAACCGGTTCTAAAGAAAGTTACTGATTTTAAAGAAGAAACCGGTTCAAAAAAAGTAACCGGCTCTAACTAAAATTACTGGTTTTAAAGAAGAAACCGATTCTAAACAAGAAACCGGTTCAAAAAAGTAAACGATTCTAAAACAAGTTACTTGTTTTAAAGAAGTATCCAGTTCTAAAAAAGAAACCGGTTCCAAAGAAAGTAGCCGATTCTAAAGAAAGTTACTGGCTTTATAGAAGAAACCGGTTCCATAAAACTTAAGAGATCCTAAAGAAGAAACTGGTTCTAAACAAGAAACCAGTACTAAACAAGAAAGCGGTTCTAAACAAGAAACCGGTTCAAAAAAAGGAACCGGTTCTAAACAAGAAAGCGGTTCTAAAAAAGAAACAGGTTTTAAACAAGAAACCGATTCTAAAGAAAGTTACTAGTTTTAAAGAAGAAACCGGTTCTAAAAAAGGAACCGGTTCTAAACAAGAAACCGGTTCTAAAAAAGAAACAGGTTTTAAACAAGAAACCGATTCTAAAGAAAGTTACTAGTTTTAAAGAAGAAACCGGTTCTAAACAAGAAACCGGTTCTAAAGAAAGTTACTGGTTTAAAAGAAGAAACCGGTTCTAAACAAGAAACCGGTTCTAAAGAAAGTTACTGGTTTAAAAGAAGAAACGGGTTATAAACAAGAAACCGGTTATAAAGAAAGTTACTGGTTTTAAAGAAGAAACCGGTTCCATAAACATACAGATTCTAAAGCAGAAACCGGTTCTAAACAAGAACCCGGTTTCATAAAACATTACCGGTTCTAACGAAGAAAACGGTTCTAAACAAGAAACCGGTTGTAACGAAGAAACCGGTTTCATAAAACATAACCGGTTCTAAAGAAGAAAATGGTTCTAAACAATAAACCGGTTCTAAAGAAGAAAACGGTTCTAAACAATAAACCGGTTCTAAAGAAGAAACCGGTTTCATAAAACATAACCGGTTCTAAAGAAGAAAATGGTTCTAAACAATAAACCGGTTCTAAAGAAGAAAACGGTTCTAAACAATAAACCGGTTCTAAAGAAGAAACCGGTTGTAAAGAAGAAACCGGTTTCATAAAACATAACCGGTTCTAAAGAAGAAAATGGTTCTAAACAATAAACCGGTTCTAACGAAGAAAACGGTTCTAAACAAGAAACCGGTTGTAACGAAGAAACCGGTTTCATAAAACATAACCGGTTCTAAAGAAGAAAATGGTTCTAAACAATAAACCGGTTCTAAAGAAGAAAACGGTTCTAACCAATAAACCGGTTCTAAAAAGAAACCGGTTTTAATCAAGAAACCGGTTTCATAAAACTTAACCGGTTCTAAAGAAGAAACCGGTTCTAAACAAGAAACCGGTTGCATAAAACATAACCGGTTCTAAAACAGAAAATGGTTCTAAGCAAGAAACCGGTTCTAAACAAGAGCCCGATTCTAAACAAGAAACCGGTTCTAAAGAAAGTTACTGGTTTTAAATAAGAAACCGGTTTCATAAAACATAACCGGTTCTAAACAAGAGACCGATTCTAAACAAGAAACCGGTTCTAAAGAAAGTTACTGGTTTTAAATAAGAAACCGGTTTCATAAAACATAACTGGTTCTAAACAAGAGACCGATTCTAAACAAGAAACCGGTTCTAAAGAAAGTTACTGGTTTTAAATAAGAAACCGGTTTCATAAAACATAACCGGTTCTAAACAAGAAACTGATTCTAAACAAGAAATCGCTTCTAAAGAAAGTTACTGTTTTTAAATAAGAAACCGGTTTCATAAAACATAACCGGTTCTAAACAAGAAACTGATTCTAAACAAGAAATCGGTTCTAAAGAAAGTTACTGTTTTTAAATAAGAAACCGGGGTCATAAAACATAACCGGTTCTAAACAAGAAACTGATTCTAAACAAGAAACCGGTTCTAAAGAAAGTAAATGGTTTTAAAGAAGAATCCGATTCTAAACAAGAAACCGGTTCTAAAGAAAGTTACTGGTTTTAAAGAAGAAACCGGTTTCATAAAACATAACCTGTTCTAAAGAAAATGGTTCTAAACAAGTAACCGGTTCTAAAGAAAGTTACTGGCTTTAAAGTACATAACCGGTTCTAAAGAAGAAACCAGTTCAAAAAAAGTAACCGATTCTAAAGAAAGTGACTGGTTTTAAAGAAGAACCCGGTTCAAAAAAAAGTAAACTATTTTAATGAAAGTTACTGGTTTTAAAGAAGAATCCGGTTCTAAAGTAGAAACCAGTTACAACGAAGAAACCGATTCTAAAGAAAGTGACTGGTTTTAAAGAAGAACCCGGTTCAAAAAAAAGTAAACTATTTTAATGAAAGTTACTGGTTTTAAAGAAGAATCCGGTTCTAAAGTAGAAACCAGTTACAACGAAGAAACCGATTCTAAAGAAAGTGACAGGTTTTAAAGAAGAACCCGGTTCAAAAAAAAGTAAACGATTTTAATGAAAGTTACTGGTTTTAAACAAGAATCCGGTTCTAAAGAAGAAACCAGTTACAACGAAGAAACCGGTTCTAAAGAAGAAAGCAGTACCAACGAAGAAACCGGTTCTAAAGAAGAAAGCAGTACCAACAAAGAAACCGGTTCTAAAGTAGAAACTGGTTCTAAAGAAGCAACCGGTTCTAAAGAAGAAACCGGTTCTAAAGAAGAACCCGGTCCTGAAGAAAACACCGTTTCTAAAGAAGAAACAGGTTCTTAAGCAAAAACTGGTTCTCTACCGGAACGTACCGGATTTGTATCCGGCAAAGGACCATCAACCAAAACCTTCGTGGAGTGCCTTTATCGTTAATACAAAAACAACATTATTATTTAAAAAAACGGTTTGAAATAGTTACCAATTCCATAAAATAACCGGTTCTAAAAACTAGCCGATTTCAAAAAATTAAGCGGTTCTAAAAAGCGACTGGTTTTAAAAACTAACTTGTTCCAAACTTAACCGGTTTAGAAAAGTAAGTAAGCTGTTTTAAAAAGGTTCCCGGTTACAAAAATGTTATCGGTTCATAAATAGAAGCTCGTTCCAAAATACTACTTTTTCGAAAAAAATTACCAATTCCAAAAAAGTTACTAATTTTACAAAAGAACCAATTTCAAAAAAAAACCCTTACACATAAACTTTCAATTCCAAAATAAAGTAACTTGTTCGCATTACAAGCAAGTAATCGATTCCAAAAATATTTACAGGGTTTGAAAAAGAAATTGGTTTAAATAAATTAGGGGGGAATCATTTCCAAAATAATAACCGGTTCAGAAAAAAGGGTCGCATGTAAAGAGTAGCAGGTTTCAAAAAAATTACTTCTAACGAAATGTTCCAAAAACAATCTTAAAGTGGTCTCATAAGACTGAGATTATAGCAAAATAATTTCGATAGTTCTAGAGCTTAGTAACAAAACAATTCCGAATTGATCTCCAAACAGTCCGAATAATAGAACCGATACTACCATGCAACTCTAAATTAACTCAAAAGTAGAACTAAAGTTTTGAAATTTTTAATAAACGGGTTTTTTCACTATGTTTGAAAAAATATGTAGTCTCACTTGAGGTCAAGAAAGAAAATAAAGAGGAAAAGTGGTAAGTCGATAACTTAAAGTTTCGGCTTGAACGAGGAAATTTTCACTCCGCTCGACTATTAAAAGTGGTGTTGGAGTAATCAAATGAAATTAAAGCATTTTACTTCAATTTTAAAGCAGAGTCAAAGTGATTATGAAGCGAGTAAAGTAAATATTATTGGTGCCTAAAATCCGAGAAAGTAATTCTGGAACAATCAAATCCCTAACAAACTTTTTTTATCATGTCTTTTCTTCGGCCCCACGTATTTTTATTTTTAGTTCAACCATGCAATATTTTTATTGATTGTGTACCTAGGCATTGATTAAAATCTTTCGGCATTTAATTGAAATTGTGCGCCTGGCGTGAAACCTCCAAAACCGCTTGGGCTATAACAGTTTATGCGTAAAACAGTTATAAAGAAATTTCAAATAAGTCAAATTTGCCTGCACATTTTTCCAAACTAACTTTACAAAAAAAATATTTAACACTCTTTTAATTTGATTTGCTAAACACTTTCAGTTTACTGTCTAATAACAATATTCCAATACAAACTCTGATTTAGACAACGCCCTTGAAGGGTTTAAAACAACACGCAATTAAATAAATTGGATACACTTCCGCTTTAAGAATTTAGCTTAAAATTGCCACTTATTCAGCGTAACGTAAAACGAATATTGATGAGAATTCAATTATAAATACGGATAAGAGTCTGAAAAGACGAACGTAAAAGAAAACAGCAAAAATCAAATCGAAAGCTTAAGCTTTGACAACAACGAGATAGAGTAGAAAAGTGAAATCTAAACTTTAATAATCCGGAAAACGTAAAGGACTGCATTGAAAAGTACAACACAATAAAGGGATAACAGTTGGACATCAAGTGGAATCAAAGAGGATAAATTATGATAAGAGCCACCAGTTTGCTACGAGTGGCGAGTAACTCGCTGGAAATCAAAAAACTGATGCCGAATGTTTTCTATGAGGAACATTTTTGAATTGTCTCCCATTCATCCATGCGGTGTAGGCACCTTGCGCAACTGTGATTTTTGGAAAGAGAGTTAATTAGAATATAATAAAATACAGTCGGAAAAATAAACACAAACAGCCCAAGAAAATGTATAGGAGACATTTTATGCACATCTCGACCAAAAAAATAACAGCGACTACCTCATAGAAAACATCGAGCAAATGGCTACGAGTAACGAGTGACGTCTCTTATTATAATTTATCCTCTTTGGTGGAATAAGAGACAGCAAGACGACCAGTAATTCGAGAAAGGAGCCGCGACTTCTCGTTTCGGTGACTGCAACAACGCCAAACTATAAAAATACGGTCCTTATGCGAGATGGTAATCAGAAATCAAAATCATCAAACTCCTCACAATAGTATGAAGGTTTTAGGAATGCAGAAACAGTTAAGAATGAAGTTAAGAAACTACTAATCTTGACAAACTGACTGATATCAATACTTTATTAAATTCTTTGGTATAAGTTTCAACGCACACTCATATTTCAGCTTGAAGTGTTCATCAAATACTAAAATACCCAATCAAATTGTCTGATTTACATATTTGTACATATAAAAATAAAGCGATTCATTACTCCGCTTTGTAGATTTTTGAAGGACAAACTTTGCCAGGATGACATTTTTACATTTTCAATATCAGCCAGCTGGAAAACCACACGAACCTGCCAGCAAAGCTAAAAGCCAGAAAAATATATTTTAAAGCAATGCGACAAAAGTGAATGTTCGAGGGTACGCTTGAGGTATGATTTAACCACGTTAAGTGATGCCAATTTGCATATTAAAAAATCGCGTTGAAGCGAGCGAATATAAACAAAAACGCAGCTATCGAGAAGGGAATGAAAAATAAAGAGCGAATGGAAAATGAGAAGAGGTTTACACGAAAGAAAAATGAAGGAAGTAAAAATGAAACGCTGGTGTATTCAGCCGCACAAATAAACGACCAACATCACATCACATGCCACACTCTCGCGATTCGCCACTTGCCACATGCCAAATGGACGGCAAGGTGGTCGCGTAACTTAGTAACTCGCTCCAACCAACTTTGGGAGGTTGATATCACTATGATGTTTGATTGTGTTTTTGCTGCTTTTTCTTCTCCTGCTTTGTTTAACTTGTTACTGGCATTGCTATTGTGCCGACTTTTTTTTTACTATGTACAAAATTTACGCTTAGTTTGCATGTGTGAAAATTATTGCAGTAAACTCATTAAATGCACGGCATGGTCCAATGAGGAAGCTGTCTAGCTTGTTGACTTGAGCATCACACATCTTCTTATATGTAAATGTGTATCCCAGTAAGTAATTTGGGAAAACATTTTTTTGAATAGGTAGGAGGCCGCTAATTAATAATTCTAGTTATGGGATAAAAACAGCAGAGAACCTCAAAATATAGTAACTGAATCTAAAAAAGCGGGTCTAAATAAGACGGGTCTAAGAAAAGTAACCGGTTACAAAAAAGGTACCGGTTCTCAAAAAAATATGTGTAGGCTTCCAGAAATGAAGTTGATTCCAAAAAAGTAACCTGTTCGAAAAACAAACCTGTTCCGAATCATTAACCGGTTCGAAAAATAAAACGGTTCCAAATAAGTAACCGGTTCGAATAATAAACCGGTTCCACAAAAGTAACCAGTTCAAAAAATAAACCGGTTCCAAATAAGTAATCGGTTCGATTAATAAGCCGGTTCCAAATAAGTAAACAAAATAAACTGGTTCCAAGAAATAAGCGGTTTGAAAAAGTAACCGGTTCCAGAAAAGTAACTGGTTCACACAAATAAGCTGGTTGGAAAAATTAAACCTGTTCTAAAAAAGGAATGGGTTTGGAAAATGTACCAGTTCAAAAAAATAACGGGTTTTAAACTAGTACGAGTTTAAAAAAAATTCCCCTTTTGAAAAAAGTACCAGTTTTAAAAAATAACTGGCTTGAAAAAGGTACTAATTCCAAAAACTGCCAGTTCCTAAAAAGTAACCGTATTGAAAAAACTAGCCGGTTAGAAAAAGTAATCGGTTCGAAAAAGTTGTCAGCTCAAAACAGCAGTCGTATCAAAAAGGTGACTGTTCCATAAATGGTATGGGTTTTAAAAAGTAACCATTACAAAATTTATTATTATCTTATTATTGTCAGGTTTTTTGCTTTACTGCCTTTAGTGCGTAACATACATTCATATTATGTAATGTGTACCAGGGTCAGAGAGTTTCGATATGAGCGCAACAATGCTACGCCGCGCTGTGTTCTACAACCCTAAATTTGGCATAGAGTCTCATGCATCAATATCTTACCTCGCGAAGACATAATTTATTCAAAAAGGTGATTGAAATGATTGGATTATAATACTTGTAATGCGATGATAAATGTAAAGAGGCGGCTTCTGGCAAAAAAACAAGTCGGTTGATGATCTCTAACAGTCCGAAGTTCCGCAAAGGACTTTAACTTGATATCGGCATAACACTCTCTATGTTTCCGGAAGTCTTTATGACATCTAACGTAGTGTCCAAAATCTAGCTATTATAATACCTAGGGCGCATATTTAGCCACCGAAAAGACATTCAACAATGCTTTCCTTGGTTCAGAAGTCGAGGTGACTACCGCTGCATGCATTTACTGCTAGGCGCCCCAATTTTCGCAGTGTAGTGGGATGGAACTTAATTCTCGAAACGGATATCTAGAGGTGCGCTACAATGAGAAAGTGAAAGACATCTAAGTACTCTGGGTTGTAGTTGTTAAAGAGCTTCTTGTGGACCTCCTAACAAAATGTTCTTCAAGCAGTTGTAGCAGTATTTTTGTTGTTGTTGTTGTAGCGATAAGGTTGCTCCCCGAGGGCTTTGAGGAGTGTTATCGATGTGATGGTCCTTTGCCGGATACAGATCCGGTAACACAGCACCATTAAGGTGCTAGCCCGACCATCTCGGTAACGATTATGTGGCCACATTAAACCTTCAGGCCATCCCTACCTCCGTACCCCCAAGTTCCATGAGGAGCTTGGGGTCGCCAGAGCCTCGTCTGTTAGTGAAACAGGATTCGCCGCGGATAGGTGAGGTTGACAATTGGATTTGGAGAAGCTATATATTGCGCCGGCAAACTGAAGGGTTGCGCTACACAGCCCCTTGAGTCTGGTATTTTAGTCGCCTCTTACGACAGGCATACCTACCGCGGGTATATTCTGACCCCCTAACCCGTTGTGGGGGGTTGTGGCAGTATTCTGGGCATCCTGTGACTAGGTGGACAGGGTTATGCGGACTGTTTGGAAATCCCACCCAAACAAATACCTTTTTATACGGTCAGTGCTTTCAATCTGTACTCTATTTGTGGTTCATTGGCGCGGTGCAATATTGACAACAAAAAATGTATCGCCATCATAAAATGTGTGAAAATCATATGAAAGATGTCGCTTTGTAGCCGCCTTCCTCAAAGTAAGCAGCATATTATCTGAGATCGGATGTGTGTTTGAAGTTTAAGCGCAACCGAAATTTGGCGCTAAAAAACTTTGAAAAGCTCATCGATAACTTAACAGAGCGAAAATAAATATATCCCTAATAGGAATTTAAATTAATATGCTATCTTGGCCCGTGCTGCAGTTAAATTACTAAAAAAAAAGTCAACCAAAATTGTCTTCAACAAAAATAAGTTTGCTTGCTTACCTTAAATTTGGAACGGCTGCTGCAGCGGCGGCCGCCTGCAATGGTGGTGGCACATTATACGGAAATGGTAATTTGGCGGCTAATGCTGGATTTTCGAAAAGCATTTTAATGAAGGTTGTTGTGGCTGCTTCTGTTGAAGTATTCCAATTAACAAGTGGTTTGTTATTAGATTAATGACTTTGTAACTTTTTTAATTAGCATACAATTTTTTTTATATTTTATTTTTTTTTTCACTGATCTTCTTTATCTATATTTATTTTGTGTGAATTTGTTAAATTTATGTCATTTATTAAATGCACAAACTTGTTTTATAACTTATTACTTCAATATTTTAGAAGACTTAATTATGATATTTTATTTTCTCTGTTAAAAACTTTCTTTTCTCTTATTAAAAATCGAATTTATTTATTGTAGAGCACATTAAATAACTGTTTTGAATATTGAAGAATATTCATTTTATTTTTTCGCTTTTAATTGCTTATAGATATAAATTTTGAAGTAATTTTGTTATGACTTTCGTTTGAGATATATTCTTTTTTTTTTTTACTTACTTACTTACTTTTTTTTTAGCTCTTATTTAATAAACTTTTTTTCTTGTATTTTTTTACTGTTTGCACAATTTTTTTTAGTTGTTTTTAATACAAACTTTTATAAGTTTTTCAAATCAATGTTGTTATTTTATTTTTTCAAATATTTCCCTTATAAATATTTTTCAAACTTTTCTTTTCTTTTATTTTCACAAATTTGTTTGTCTAACTATAAATATTTCAATAAAGTGTTTTTTAATTGCTTTGTTGGTGTTTTTCTGTGTTTAATTTTAAAATTTATTTAAAATCCTTTTAAAACTGATTTCAGTGCCGGAATGCTTTAAATTTGTTTATTTTAAAATACTGCAATCCATACATTTTTGTTAGAACTTTTTTAAATATATTTTTTGTTTACCTTGTCAATTACTTTGTTAAATAATTTATAACAAATTTTAACACTTTTATACTTTAAACTTTCTTAACACTTTTCAAATATCGTAAAAAAAAATATATATATATATCTATATTGCTTTAGCTTTTCACGCTCTTGAAGATTTTCGAAACTTTTTGTGATATTTCAACAAATTGTTTGTTCTTTTTAACAAAATTGGTAATTTTTCAAAGTTTTTAATTTCCGAATAACACTTTATTGTACAATTGCCCGCTATTTCTGAATTCAGCACTTGTGTTTTATTGAAACAAGCTGCAAAGAAAAAAGATAAACATTAGTATATTTTTATTTAATAAAAAAAAAATATTTTACTTAATTTTATAAATATTTTTTTAAGGAATTTTGAAAATATTTCAAAAAATTTTGAAACTTTGTTATAAGTTTTTGAAGACGCTATGAAGACTTCGAATATGACCAAAATTTTGAAATCCGAAATTCGACCAAAATTTAATATTTTTTTAATTTTAAGATTTGCAAGTTAAAATAAGTTTTTGGTTTTTCAAATTTAAATTAGAAAACACGGCATACTCGAAAATTTTCAAAAATGTTGAATGGTTTTAATAGGTTTTTGAAAATATGGTGAACTTTGGTAAATTTTTAGGAAAATCTTTATGTGTTTTTTGTCAATTCGAACTAGTAATACAAGAAAGCTTAGAACCAGTCTCGAAAACTTTTCCGAAAAAATTTGAAAATTCGAGATATTTTTTTGGAAATATCGAACTTTTTGTATGAAGTTCTTTAAATTTTTTTGAGTACACAGGTTTGTAGTCTAACCAATTGTAGTCTAACAAAGTACAAGTTATAGTTCTTTCCAGACTCCCGTTGATTTTTCATAATTTTTTTCCGAAGGATGTTTCAGATTTTCTTCCATTACAAATGTGATCGCATAGATTTACCAACTCTCTTGGTACAGCCTAAGATCCGGAGATGGATGAACGCAATACTTTGGAGTTTTTTCTAAAATTTCCTATCTTACAATTTTATTGAAGAACGCTAGATCTTTAAATATGATTCAATGACACTCTATCACAACAAAAAATAGTCAATTTCCAACTGAGTTAGGACGGACAAAATGTATATGACTAAAGAGGTCTCCAACCACAAAGCCGTCGTTACAGCATAACTTTCAGACACTATCTTTGTTTTTATACCCAGCTGTACTTGTACACAGGGTATTATAACTTTTATTGGATAACGGTTGGTTGTACAGGTATAAAGGAATCGAGATAGATATATACTTCCATATATCAAAATCATCAGTATCGAAAAAAAATTTGATTGAGCCATGTCCGTCCGTCCGCCCGTGTGTCCATTAACACGATAACTTGAGTAAATGTTGCGATATTTTCACCAAATTTGGCACACGAGCTTATCTGGACCCAGAATAGATTGGTATTGAAAATGAGCGAAATCTTATGATAACCACGCCCACTTTTTATATATATAACTTTTTGGAAAACACAAAAATCTGATTATTTAGTAAATAATACACCTAGAATGTTCAAATTTGAGTTGTGGACTGATGTTGAGACTCTTGTTTAAAATTAAAAAAAAAATTAAAAATGGCGTGGCACCGCCCACTTGTAACAAAATTCGGCAGAGAGGTTGCCTTTGCTATAAGTAATGCTTTGAAGAAAAATTAACGAAATCGGTTAAGGACAACGCCCACTTTTATATAAAATATTTTTAAAAGGGTCGCGGACGAATCAAATAAGCTATATCTTTGCAAAAAAATAACTCTATATCAATGGTATTTCATTTCCTAAGTGGATTTATAATAATAAATAGGAAAAACATCAAATTTTAAAAAATTGGCGTGGCACTACTCCTTTTATGAATAAGCAATTTTCTATGTTTCAGGAGCCATAACTCGAAAAAAAATTAACGGATCGTAATAAAATAGGGTTCACAGATTTTCCCTATAGCAGGAAGTATTTCTAGAAAAAATGGACGAGATCGGTTAAAGACTACGCCAACTTTTATATAAAAGATTTTTAAAAGGGTCGTAGACGAAAATAATAAGGTATATCTTAGCGAAAAAGAGCTTTGTATCAATAGAATTTTGCGTTCTAAATTGTATTATAACATTACATTGGAAAACACTAAAATTTTTGGAAATGGGTGTGGCACCGCCCCTTTTTTGTCTAAGCAATTTTCAATGTTTCGGGAGCCATAACTCGAAGAAAAATTTGTTCAGAATAAAACCATATGTATATGTATTATTGAGCAGCCTTGTAACACTATTAAGCACACAAAATAAACAACAGAAACAGTTCAAGTGTACAGCTGGGTATATATCGGTTTCACCCGAACTTAGACTTCTTTACTTGTTTTTTTTTTTTTTTGATTCTTTAACATATACATACACACATATATATATATATGTATATATACATATATTAAATTCTTACGATCCTCTCAACAATCCAATTGTTTTTAACGAAGCAATTTATACAACAAAAACTACTAAAGATACAGAAGATGTGCTGTGTAAAAAGCTATCGTTGCCAATTAACTGGTTTGCTGATTAAATTTCAATTAAAAATCTTCACTCTGCATTTACAACATGTAAAAAGTAAAACAAAAACAAGAAGTAATCAACAGAAACATTTGTGTCAAGATAAAATTGTTTACTATGAGTACAATAGACGCGTAAACAATAAAAGCAAATTACCAAAAACATTTTTAATGCAGTAAATATGAAAGGAAAGTGAACACAAAGGAGTCATGAATGAAAATAAGGTGCAAGAAAACTTACTTTTCAATATGTTTATAGTATTTAGCACATTTCATTGAATATTTTCTTTTGAACTAATACAGCTTAATATTTACACAAATGTTTATGATTCTAGCAAAATAAATGCTGTTAGAAACAAATAAGGAAAGCTAAGTTCGGATGTAACCGAACATTACATACTCAGCCGAGAGCTTTGGAGACAAAATAAGGGAAAATCGTCATGTAGGAAAATGAACCTAAGGTGACTCTATAATGTGTTTGTACGATATGGGTATCAAATTAAAGGTATTAATGAGGGTTTTAAAAGGGAGTGGCCCTTAGTAGTATATGTGAAGGCGTTTTCAAGATATCGACCAAAATGTGGTCCAGGGTGACCCAGAATCACTATATTTCATCCCTTTTTTCGTATTTGGTATAGAATTACGGGTGTTTTTTTGTTTTTCGTAATTTTCGACATCGAAAAAGCGGGCGTGGTTATAGTCGGATTTCGCCCATTTCTTATACCAAGATAAAGTGTGTTCGGATAAGTACGTGAACTAAGTTTAGAAAAGATATATCGATTTTTGTTCAAGTTATCGTGTTAACGGCCGAGCGGAAGGACAGACGGTCGACTGTGTATAAAAAATGGGCGTGGCTTCAACCGATTTCGGCCATTTTCACAGAAAACAGATATCATCATAAAAGCAATGCCCTTACCTTGTTCGACTTATGGCATTAAAAGTATTCTAGACAAATTAAATGAAAAAGGGCGAAGCCACTCCCATTTTAAAATTTTCTTTTATATTTGTATTTTGTTGAAACATATCATTACTGGAGTCGAATGTTCACATAATTTACTTATATACTGTAAAGATATTAAATTTTTTGTTAAAATTTGACTTTTAAAATTTTTTTTTTAAAAAGTGGGCGTGTTTGTCATCCGGTTTTGCTAATATTTGGCACACATATAGTAATAGGGGTAACGTTCTTGCTAAATTTCATCATGATACCTTTACCAAATGCCAAATTACAGCTTGCAAAACTTTTAAATTACCTTCTTTTAAAAGTGGGCGGTGCCACGCCCATTGTCCAAAATTTTAGTAATTTTCTATTCTGCGTCATAAGGTCAACCCACCTACCAAGTTTCATTGCTCTATCCGTCTTTGGTAATGAGATATAGCACTTTTTCGGTTTTTCGAAATTTTCGATATCGAAAAAGTGGGCGTGGTTATAATCCGATTTTGTTTATTTTAAATAGAGATCTTAGATGAGTGTCCAGAAACCTACATACCAAATTTCATCAAGATAGCTCAAAATTTACTTAAGTTATCGTGTTCACGGACAGGCAGACGGACGGACGGACGGACGGACATTGCTAAATGGATTTCTTTTTTCGGCCAGATCATTTTGATATATAGAAGTCTATATCTATCTCGATTAGTTTATGCCGTTACGGGGTACCGTTATGCGAACAAAATTAATATACTCTGTGAGCTCTGCTCAGCTGAGTATAAAAAATGATATACATATATTATAGATTTTTGAATGGCTTGGAAGTCATATACATATATCTTGATGTGACTCCGGTATGCTATGTTGTGATAGCTTGGAGAGTAATGGAGCGCACAGTAAAAGCTATGAAGAAACAAGTAAGGAAGGTTAAGTTCGGGTGTAACCGAACATTAAATTCTCAGTTGAGAGCTATGGTGACAACATAAGGGAAAATAACCATGTAGGAAAATGAACCGAGGGAAACCCTGGAATGTAATTGTATGACATGCGTATCAAATGAAAGGCATTAAAGAGTATTTTATGAGGGAGTGGGTCATAGTTCTATAGGTGGACGCTTTTTAGGGATATAGCCATAAAGGTGGATCAGGGTTGACTCTAGAATGCGTTTGTACTATATGAGTATCAAATTAAAGGTATTAATGAGGGTTTTAAAAGGGAGTGGTGGTTGTTGTATAGGTGGTCGCATTTTCGAGATATCGCCATAAAAGTGGACCAGGGTGACCCTAGAATTTGTTTGTACAATATGGGTATCAAAAGAAAGGTGTTAATGAGTATTTTAAAAGGGAATGGGCCTTAGTTCTATAGGTGGATGCCGTTTCGAAATATCGCCATAAAAGTGGACCAGGGGTGACCCTAAAATATGTTTGTACGATATGGGTATCAAATTAAAGGTATTAATGAGGGTTTTAAAAGGGAGTGGTGGTTGTTGTATAGGTGGTCGCATTTTCGAGATATCGCCATAAAAGTGGACCAGGGGTGACCCTAGAATTTGTTTGTACAATATGGGTATCAAAAGAAAGGTGTTAATGAGTATTTTAAAAGGGATTAATCCTTAGTTCCATAGGTGATACTCATATAGTACAAACACATTCTAGAGTCACCCCTGGTCCACTTTTATGGCGATATTTCGAAACGGCATCCACCTATAGAACTAAGGCCCACTCTCTTTTAAAATACTCATTAACATCATTCGTTTGATGCCCATATTGTACAAATAAATTCTAGGGACACCCCTGGTCCACCTTTATGGCGATATCTCGAAACGGCGTCCACCTATAGAACTAAGGATTACTCCCTTTTAAAATACTCATTAACACCTTTCATTTGATACCCATATCGTACAAACGCATTCTAGAGAGAGAGATATCGCCATAAAGGTGGACCAGGGGTGACCCTAGAATATGTTTGTACAATATGGGCATCAAACGAAAGGTGTTAATGAGTATTTTAAAAGGGAATGGGCCTTAGTTCTATAGGTGGACGCCGTTTCGAAATATCTCCACAAAGGTGGACCAGGGGTGACTCTAGAATGTGTTTGTACGATATGGGTATCAAATTAAAGGTATTAATGAGGGTTTTAAAAGGGAGTGGTGGTTGTTGTATAGGTGGTCGAATTTTCGAGATATCGCCATAAAAGTGGACCAGGGGTGACCCTAGAATTTGTTTGTACAATATGGGTATCAAAAGAAAGGTGTTAATGAGTATTTTAAAAGGGAGTAATCCTTAGTTCCATAGGTGGACGCCGTTTCGAGATATCGCCTTAAAGGTGGTGCACGGGTGACCCTAGAATTTGTTTGTACAATATGGGTATCAAAAGAAAGGTGTTAATGAGTTTTTTAAAAGGGGTAATCCTTAGTTCCATAGGTGGACGCCGTTTCGAGATATCGCCATAAAGGTGGGCCAGGGGTGACTCTAGAATTTGTTTGTGCAATATGGGTATCAAACGAAAGGAGTTAATGTGTATTTTAAAAGGGAGTGGGCCTTAGTTCTATAGGTGGACGCCTTTTCGAGGTATCGCAATAAAGGTGGACCAGGGGTGACTCTAGTCTTTGTTTGTGCTATATGGGTATCAAATGAAAGGTGTTAATGAGTATTTTTAAAACGGAGTGGGCCTTCGCTCTATAGGTTTTCGCCTTCTCGAGATATCGCCATAAAGGTGGACCAGGGGTGACTTTAGAATATGTTTGTACGATATGGGTATCAAATTAAAGGCATTAATGAGAGTTTTAAAAGGGAGTGGTTGTAGTTGTATATGTGAAGGCGTTTTCCAGATATCGACCAAAATGTGGACCAGGGTGACCCAGAACATTATCTGTTGGATACCGCTAATTTATTTATATGTGTAATACCTGCCAAGATTTTAAGGGTTTTTTATTTCGCCCTGCAGAACTTTTTCATTTTCTTCTACATAATATGGTAGGTGTCACAACCATTTTATAAAGTTTTTTCTAAAGTTATATTTCGCGTCAATAAAACAATCCAATTACCTTACCATGTTTCATCCCTTTTTTCGTATTTGGTATAGAATTATGGCATTTTTTCATTTTTCGTAATTTTCGATATCGAAAAAGTGGGCGTGGTCATAGTCGGATTTCGTTCATTTTTCATACCAAGATAAAGTGAGTTCAAGTAAGCACGTGAACTAAGTTCATTAAAGATATGTCGATTTTTGCTCAAGTTATCGTGTTAACGGCCATGCGGAAGGACAGACGGACGTCTGTGTATAAAAACTGGGCGTGGCATCAACCGATTCCGCGCATTTTCACAGAAGACAGTTATCGTCATAAAATCTATGCTCCTACCAAATTTCAAAAGGATTGGTAAATTTTTGTTCGACTTATGGCGTTAAAAGTATCCTAGAAAAATTAAATGAAAAAGGGCGGAGCAACGCCCATTTTGAAATTTTCTTTTATTTTTGTATTTTGTTGCACCATATCATTACTGGAGTTGAATGTTGACATAATTTACTTATATACTGGTCCTTCTCCGATTTTGCTAATTTTTATTAAGCGTACATATTAGTAATAGGAGTAACGTTCCTGCCAAATTCCATCATGATATCTTCAACGACTGCCAAATTACAGCTTGCAAAAGTTTTAAATTACCTTCTTTTAAAAGTGGGCGGTGCCACGCCCATTGTCCAAAATTTTACTAATTTTCTCTTCTGCGTCATAAGTTCAACTCATCTACCAAGTTTCGTCGCTTTATCTGTCTTTTGTAATGAATTATCGCACTTTTTCGGTTTTTCGAAATTTTCGCTATCGAAAAAGTGGGCGTGGTTATAGTCCGATATAGTTCATTTTAAATAGCGATCTGAGATGAGTGCTCAGGAACCTACATACCAAATTTCATCAAGATACCTCAAAATTTACTCAAGTTACCGTGTTAACGGACGGACGGACGGACGGACATGGCTCAATCAAATATTTTTTCGATCCTGATTATTTTGATATATGGAAGTCTATATCTATCTCGATTCCTTTATATATGTACAACCAACTGTTATCCAATCAAACTTAATATACTCTGTGAGCTCTGCTCAACTGGGTATAAAAATTTAGCAAAATTGACATATACTGAAAAAGGCAAAATATAAATTGATAAGGCATAGCACACAAAACATAGAACAATCTAGAACAAACACCAAAAACTATCATTAAGTGAAAATCCCCCTGCGGGAACTATGCGTGCCGTGAGAGGCGACTGAAATACACAAATAATTCAAGGGGTTGTGTAGCGCAACACTTTCAAGGGATTTCCAGCGCAATTTATAGCTCATCCAACCCAATTGTCAGCCTCATGTTCCTGTAGCGAATCCTGTTTCTTTAACAGCCGAGGCTCTGGCGGTGGGAGGGCGGTATGGCCAAAAAGGTTCTATATGGGCATATAAAATCTTTCCCGAGATGGTCGAGCTAGTACCCTAATGGTGCTTGTTACCGGATCTATATGCGGCGAAGGATCACCAACATCTAAATCACTCCTGAAAGCTCACATAATGTGCTTCCAAAAAAGATGTACCGCTCTTTCGCTTACCTTTTTTTATTTCGCCAATTTCGCTTTTTAACAACGCCAGCGCTCTGGATAATTTGGAAGATTTGTTCTTAAAGCTTTTAAACCAACAAGGTAAAAGACTTAGGCTCACGATGGGCATACTAACTAAACACTGCCTGCGACCGTCACATGCCTACCTATAAGTTAGGCCTCGTCAGTAACAGCAGGTGTAGGAGCTGCGAGCTGCAGGAAGAAACGGTTAAGCACGTTCTGTTTACGTGTCCTGCGCTGTTAGGTCAAGGCTCCAGTTATTAGACCTAGAAAACTTCTAGTTTTGTCAAGAGAACGGAGTTATTCAACAACATAAGTCCTGGTACCTAATTGCGGTTCTTCCGTTTGGGTGTCAAACAAATTCTGGTAACACTATGGACACATTCAGTCTACGTGAGGTATTTATTGAACGGTAAGTTCAACCCAACCTAACTTAGAAAAAGCTTCGTAATTTTCTCAGGCAATCGATCCTTATTTTTGGAACTTTATAGTTCCTGGTGCTTCTAAAAATCTTCTCTTGCTACACTTTCTGGTTGCCTGCTGCAAGAGGGATTTTGTAAGAAATGTTGGCGGTATTTTTTATATAAGTTTATCGTCTATATTTCCGTAAGAGGTCTCAAAGTAAAGCTCTTGACATGAATGCTGTGAAAAGTCGGACAAACGTGAAGTCCTATGACTCGTGATGGAGCTTTAAAAAAAAATAAATAAAAAATAACTGCTGCATTTTTGACACATTGTTTGGGATTCTCGTGTTTGATTGATTATTTTATTCAGTTCATTTTACAAAGTCTAAGTTAAAGTATCTAATTAGATCTATCACAGTGAGTTCACCCGGAGTTCTCTTCACCTTGAATGCCTTGAGGCCAACCTCCTCGCTAGGTCTGCTAGTAAAACTAGAGAAATTTTACCTTTCAAGGTTGTTAAAGTATCAGTCTACTAGGCATGTGCTTTATGAATAAGAAACGAGAATTGTATGGGTAATAAAATTCGGCAGAGAGGTTGCCTTAACTATAAGGAATGCTTTGAAGAAATTTTAACGAAATCAGTTAAGAACCGCGCCCACTTTTATATACAAGATTTTTAAAAGGGTCGTGGAAGAATAAAATAAGCTATGTCTTTGCAAAAAAGAGCTTTATATCAATGGTATTTCATTTCGAAAGTAGATTTATAACAATAAATAGGAAAAACTTCAAATTTAAACAAGTAAGGACGGGGCACAGCCGAAGGCTTCATACCTTTCATGAACAATAATCTTATCCCGTTCGTTATCTCCAAATAATCGGATGTATAAGATAAGAAATATATAGTGAACAGATGTACATACCTAAACGATTTTTATGATAAATATAAAATAAAAAATGGCAAAAAGCCCCCTTATCTGAACGATCGGTTGTGTGGGATATATATTACATATAGCTCCGATCGAAATGATTTTTACAGGAAATCTTCTATGAAATATTAGAATATATATCACCAATTTTCACTTTTTTATATTGGAAACTAAGGAAGAAATTGCCAAAAATCTTTCTATCTGAACGATCTGTTGTATGGGATACATATTATATATAGCTCCGATCAAATTGATTTTTTCAGGATATCTTCTATCATATATTAGAATATATATCACCGAGTTTCACTTTTATACTTTCTAAATTTCGGCAGAAATGACCAAAATCGTCTTATCTGAACGATCGGTTGTATGGGAGATATATGTTATAGTGATCCGATCCTACCGGATCCGACAAATGTCTAATATAATACAAAAATACATCCTTGTGCCAAATTTCATTGAGATATCTCAAAATTTGGGGGACCAGTTTGCGTTCAAACAGACGCACGGACGGACAGACGGGCATGGCTATATCAACTCAGTTCGTCGCCCTGATCAATTCGGTATACTTACATACTTACGTTACAAGCATCGGACCAAAGTTAATATACCATTTCGTGTTCATGAAAGGTATAAAAAATGGGCGTGGCACCGCCCTTTTTATGACTATTTTGACTATGCAATTTTCTATGTTTGGGGACCCATAACTCGAAGAAAAATTTGTTCAGAATAGAACCATATGTATATGTATAATTGCGCAGCCTTGTAACACTATTAAGCACAGAAAAGAACCAACAGCATCTCAAGTGTACAGCTGGGTATGTAATTTTCCGTTTCAACCGAACTTAGACTTCCTTACTTGTTTTGTTTGTATTTTTGTCTGACTTTAATAATCCAATTGATTGGTCGATATAAAGTTGAACCAACAAACGAAGAATCAATCGCTAAGCAACTGGCATCTTTTGTTGTTTCACAATTAAATTTATTGATAAAGCTAACCTTCAATTTACTTCAAAGTAAAATTCAGATATATTTAAGTTGTACATAATATTTCTTAAATCACTCACTATAAGCTTCAATTAAATAATTTTAAATTGTAAAAATACTTTGAAATAATTTAAAAACGCGGCAAAAGCAATTATGAAGTAAGTTCTCTTGTTGTCTAAATGAAACCACGCGTCCATATACAATTGGCAAAACAAAACAAATCACTCGACAGCGCGTGCAGAACCCAACTCGTGCGACAATTTTTGTCAACTGAATTCGACCGTATTTTCTTGAATCGCAGAGCGAATGGAAATGATGACGCTTTGGAGCATATTCAGCGCCAAATATCCTCCGAAATAAATAACAAACAAAATAACGAAAACAAACGAAACCGACTTGCAATAAAAAAATAATCATACACACAGCAATGAGGCAAAGAAAAAGGGCAATGCAAAATGGGGAGAAGAGTCTCACAGAAATGCGTTGCCATGAGCAAGCCGATGTATGACGCATAGTCCGCAATATTGCTTTAGGTATTTGTGACTTTTGCGAGATATCGCGAGGACTGGGGTTCGACTTAAACATGTGCTGTACGTAAGCTGCTGCGCAACAACAACAATCGCCACCCGCATAAAATGACTCCTCCAACAACAAAAAAAGAGCAGCATTAACTGTGCTTATTGGTATTGTTTTTTTTTTTATAAATAAAATATACAAACAGTATTACCAACTGCGCTAATTTTCTCTTTGTTATTATTATATTTGTTTTCATATATATTTGTTTTGCTGCAAATCTCTTTGTAGCTCACTTTGTCTCGGTCTTGCCTTAAGAAATTTCCATTTTGAAGCCAATATCCTTGCAGCTAAAAGGGATAACAATATGTTATAAGCAAGAACATGTTTTTCTGAAAGTAATCACAGAAAACTAGCAACTTTCTCAGAGAAATTGCATGTGTATTAAAAGGAAAGAGAGACGACTCTCAAGTAATAAATATAGATATATCTACAATACTCACAATTCGTATACAAATATCTTTACATACGTATATATTTGCAAACAACTTTATATATATACATATATACACATACATACATAGAGAAGAATAAAGTCAGAACAATAGACACCAAGAAAAGTAACGAACCATGTGGGGCAACAACCACTTTGCAGCATCGCTACATTTTGAAAAGGCCAGGAGAACAAAAAAAAATCGTGTTTTGAGCAGCAGTTGAGTGTTTTTTTGCATATAGCGAAGGTGGCTGCGGTGAGGGGCACTTTACTTGAAGTATGCTGCGGAAAGGAAAATCAACAATGAAGCTATCGATAGGCGCTTTATGCCATTTCTATAGAAACGATCAGGTAGTAATAAGAGTTTTGTTAGCCGTTTTGGTTTTTTGCTTATTATACCTTTCATGAACATGAAATGGTATATTAACTTTGGTCCGATCTTTGTAACGTTGAGAAATATAGAAGATAGACTCACCATTAAGTATACCGAATTGATCAATATAGCCATGTCCGTCTGTCCGTCTGTCTGTCCGTCCGTCTGTCTGTTTGAACGCAAACTAGTCCCTCAAATTTTGAGATATCTCAATGAAATTTGGCACAAGGATGTATTTTTTTGTATTATATTAGACATTTGTCGGATCCGGTAGGATCGGACTACTATAACATATATCTCCCATACAACCGATCGTTCAGATAAGACGATTTTGGTCATTCCTGCCGCAATTTAGAAAGTATAAACTTGAAACTCGGTGATATATATTCTAATATATCACATAAGATATCCTGAAAAAATCACTTTTATCGGAGCTATATATAGTATATATCCCATACAACCGATCGTTCAGATAGAAAGATTTTTGGCAACTTCTCTCTTAATTTCCAATATAAAAACGTTAAACTTGGTGATATTTATTCTAATATATCATATCCTAATATATCATAGAAGGTTTCATGAAAAAATAATTTCGATCGGAGCTATATATAATATATATCCCATACAACAGATCGTTCATATAGAAAGATTTTTGGGCATTTCTCCCTTAATTTAGAAAGTATAAACGTGAAATTCGGTGATATATATTTTAATATATCATAGAAGAGTATCTGAAAAAATCACTTTGATCGGAGCTATATATATAGTATATATCTCATACATCCGATCGTTCAGATAGAAAGATTTTTGGCAATTTCTCTCTTAATTTCCAATATAAAAATCTTAAACTTGGTGATATTTATTCTAATATATCATATCCTAATATATCATAGAAGGTTTCATGAAAAAATAATTTCGATCTGAGCTATATATAATATATATCCCATACAACCGATCGTTCAGATAGAAAGATTTTTAGCCATTTCTCCCTTAATTTCCAATATAAAAACGTTTAACTTGGTGATATTTATTCTAATATATCATAGAAGATTTCCTGAAAAAATCACTTTGATCGGAGCTATATGTATATAGTATATACCTATCCCATAAAACCGATCGTTCAGATAGAAAGATTTTTGGCCATTTCTCCCTTAGTTTCCAATATTAAAACGTGAAAATTGGTGATATATATTCTAATATATCATAGAAGATTTCCTGTAAAAATCAGTTCGATCGGAGCTACATATAATATATATCCCATACAACCGATCGTTCAGATAAGGAGGTTTTTGCCATTTTTTATTTTATATTTATCTTAAAAATCGTTTAGGTATGTACATCTGTTCACTATATATTTCTTATCTTATACATCCGATTATTTGGAGATTACTAACGAGATAAGTTTATTGTTCAGCCCCATTCATGAAAGGTATGAAGCCTTCGGCACAGCCGAAGACAGCCCCGTCCTTACTTGTTTTTTTTTTTTGTTAATAAATACATGGAATTTTTTTTTTTGCCGCTTTACATAAGCAATGGTGCTTTAAGTTGTAAATTTATCTTGACTGTGGCATCAGGAATGATATTGTTTTATGTTTTGCTTTTTTTTTTTAATTCTTTAACATGGAACAGGTTTTGTTTGCAATCTTTGACTAAAATCACTTTATCACATCACATGCACCGCATACTTATTGAATGCGCAGGAAAGGCACAATAGTTTTAGACTTGAATCCTCAACACAAACCGATCTCAGACTAAAAGCTCCATCACATATCGTGCTTCACAATTTCGTTGAATTATAAGAAGGATTTAAACAAAACTTAAACAGGAACCTTCATCACTTCTCTTGCATCACAATATCAACCAATTTGCAAGGAAACTGTATATATTTTCAGACTTACATACATAAGTCTTCACCACAATCCATCAGGCCGCGTGCTCTGCAAATTCAACCTATTTACAAAAGGATAAAAAGAGTTCTCAGATTCAGATTTTACTCACATCTCATGTAACACATATTTCTCCAATTCAGAAGAAGAATCTCCAGACTGAAATCTTTATCATAATGCAAGCAATATAATCGCTGTGGGTTGGAAAGACTCAAAATGCTTTCAGACCGAGAAATCCCATTACATCTTATGCTTCACAAATTCATCCAATTACTTGAAGGATTCAAGTCGCAGACACTTGATTATCATCACTTCTCATGTTCTACATACTCGTTCAATACGCAAGGAATCTCACAGTGACTTCGGACTTCTTAAAATCTTCAGGACAATGGGTGCAACACTACTTCAGTGCTCTACAAAGTTTCAAAATGCTGACAGAATATAATCGACATCTCAACTCGCGCTTCAAAAGTACTTTCAGACTAAAGCCTTCTAACTTCTATAATTTTTTTAAGAAATAAACAAAAAATTTCGGCTCGAAAGGTTCACCGCTACACTGTTCATCCTTCAGCACCCAAAAATCATAATTCTTAAAGACCAAGGTTATTTTGTTATAAAAGTCATATCTACCCAATATAGGTGGTTTCGAAGTTTTGTTCTCACAAAGGATCATCTTGCATCTCCACTAAGACCATAAGTAAATCAAACATTAAAATTCTATTCCCAATATCACACAAATTTAGGAAAACTTAGGACGTGTCCGCTTCCAGTCGAACGACAAAATTTATTAACAAACAACGTGAACAATAAGCCGCTGTAAATATAATAATTACTCACAAAAAAATTCCTGAAAAAATGGAAGTGATTTTCTAAAAAATTAAGATGTTTTTTTCTTCGTTATAGGAATAATTTGCATCAAGTTCCGACCTTTCAAATAACAGTTAATGAAAAAAAGGGTGTAGGGAATGGCGTGAGTCATTGCGCGCTTGCAGTGGTATAGAAGAGTTCGTACTATATCAATTCACCACGTCTTCAGTGCTTGGTACTTGGTACTTGGCAAATACTAGAAGTTTTCCATGGCCTGACTTAAATGTTGCCTCGTAGCTGGAGCTTCGACCTCACGAGGGCAGTACACGAACACAGAATAAGCTGAACCGTTTCTTCTTACAGCTTGCACCTCATGCATCTATTGTTACCGATAAGGCCTAACTTGTAATCATCAGGCACCGAAGGTAGTGTCCAGTTGGTATGCCGATCTTGTGCCTTAAATCTTCCCTCTTTGGATATATGAGCAACTTGTGAGTCAAATGTCGTAGAATGTGAACATGATCTGCGAAATTTTTAAAGTTTTCGCCTCCTTTCACGCCTTTCCTGCTTTATTGACCATATTCAACTCTTGTCTACTTTTGATTTCTCTCAAACGGATTAGGGTAGCATTAAAATACTTAAAAATTGTAGAAAGAATAAACCCGGACAAGGCTCGGAAGAGACCTGCAAAATATATAGTAGAGAGCCCAGGATGCTAGGGAACATAAGGCGCTAAGATAGAAGAATATGACAAACCAACAAAACGATTGACACAGCAACTGTCGTTTAAATAAAATAAGATCCACTATAAAATATTATAGACTTACGAGATTAGCTGAAGAAAAATCTGGAAGGACCGCGTTAATTTGATAAAAAAAAATTTGAAGGTATACAAACATTCTTCCAATTTCACTCAAAAGATAAATAAGAGTATGTGAAAAGATTCGTAAAGACGATAGCAAGTTGTGAATCTAGTTAGTATTGGTAGCCACTCATATTTTGCTAATCCAATTCACCATTTCAGAGCTAATGCGGTCAGAAAAATTTATTGCGATTACGAATCGTACAACACGATACGGGCCCAGGTGTTTCACAGATCTATCACAAAAAGTGTTATTTGGGCATTCCCTATGCACACAAAAAGTTCTGAAACTTTTAAGAAATGAGGTTGACTTCCAAGTTATTGAGATGTTATATATGTGTCTTATTAAAACAATCTTATGATGAACAACTGAAAAATTGTGAATTAAATATTTAACTTATCAATACCATTCGCGATATACACATCCACTAAAACTTAGCACTCCAAAATATATGGATTGCGACAAATATTTGGAAGTAAAATAACTAGCATATGAAATTTGACGAAGATAACTCAGCACATATATTTGCTACTTAAGAGATAGAGTTGGCTGAAATTTCTCTAATTTCTAGCAATGTATCTAAATATATTTGAGCAAATCTCCTTGAACAAAATGAACCAAAAAAAATCGGGTAACATTAAATATTGATCTCAGTGTTATGAGTGTATCGTCTTTACAAAAAACATATTGAGGTTTGTACATTCAGTTTTGTGAAATAAGTAGCGCTCACGATCATTGTATTGATAGTAGCAAGTTTTATATTATTTTAATTTTCAACGCTACTTGTTTGATAATTTGCTTCACAATTATTTTCCAGCACGAATAATTATTTCACAATTTTACGCTTTTTTGCAATTGTTTTTTTTTGGCTTTATTCAGTTAATTATGCAAAGCAAAATTATGCATGACATTAAATTATATATATGAAAGACCAAGAAGTCGTGTTTCTAAAGCCAACAGCGCTCACCAACCAACAATATCTACTTGCATCCAACCAGTGGGCTGTCAAACTTTTGTAAAATTTCGGTACAGCACTGTCTTACTTCCAATTTCACTTATATTTCACTTTGTTTGATTCAAAATTTTTATAATCAACATTTCCTCTCATCTCTTCTAAGCAAAAAAAGTTACGTTTGTCATTAAATTTCAAAATATTTATTTTTTCACTTGACTCAATTATTCTACAAAATATTAAGTTTATTAAAACTTTATTTATTTTAATCATTTTCGCTTCGTTTCCATTTCTCTTTTTTCACTGATAGTGTTCTCGGTAAGAACAGCTTTCATATCTTTAATAGAGTTGTTTCATTTTGTTTTTATCATTTACTCAATTTTATTTATTACATTGTACTTTCTTTTTCTTATTGCCGCAATCTTGTTTAGCTCTGCCATAAATAAACTTATTCCTATCTTAATTAACGCACTCCACTTTGCTTAAACTTTACTTAAAAGTTATCGGGAATTTTTTGTTTAACTTACTCAAAACAACGTCGTTATACCCCCACCAATTTCCGGCGTTCCAACACAATTTTTATCAAAAAAAAAACAACAATATGCGTGGGTATTGTACATTGCTTTTGTTTATTTTCTTTTCGTATTTATTTTTCTAAATAATCATTTCTTGTTTATTTTACTTCATGCGGTGGTCATTTGTTTATTGCACTTACTGCAATGGTTGTTGTCGCATATATGCGTACATATATACCAACATTCCACATTATTTATTGACTCAGAACTTTACTGTCTCGCTATTACTTACTTTCCTTTATCCATTCGCCCCTTTTTCGCTTTATTCTCCACGAGATTCATTTCAACATTTTCTTACTTTACTTTTTTGCGTTTGAGTCGTGTTTCTACATATACAACATTACTTATTTGTATGTATGTTTATGCCAATAAGCCTTTCCCATTATAGCCCCCCAATCACTTTTGTGTATCCCCACTTCATAAAGCCATTGTTTTTCTTTTTGTCGTTGAGGGTCTTATGTACATATATATGTACTTCGTTCGATTGTTGGGTTTGCTTTGTTTTTCACTTGATGGATATCAAGTTCTGGCGTTCTATACATATCTATACATACATATATTTTCTATACTACAAACTTCAGTTGGGTTATATTGCTCTTACGGACAGTACTTTTCATAATAGCTTTTCGTATTTTGCTTGAGTTTGTTTCCTTCTTGTTTTGTTTATTTCTTACTTTTACAAGCTTTGCTGTCTGTTATGCCCTCCGTTGTCGGTTTATATTTAGCTACATAACCTTAGTGTTGTTGCTGATATAGTTGTTATTATTGTTGCTTTTGTAGTTGGAGTCAATGTTATCTTTGCTTTGAAATGATCTTGATAGAGTGGTTTAGAGTGACGGTCTCGCTGGTGTTCACCTAAGAGCACATATATTATTTCAACGGTTTGCTATTCTTCAAGGCTTGTGGCTTGTGGTTTTAAGTAATTCAACATTTTTACCACAATATTTATTTGAGCTTAATATTTGTTAATGTTGTGCTGCAGTTTGTGTTGTATGAATTTATTGATCGTTAAATAAAGGAAATGTGGTGTCAATCTCGATCTAAAATTCTGCACAATCTCAAATTTTCAAAAGTGCTTGAGGCTGTCGAAATTTCCTTTGTTAGTCACTTCATTCTAGTTTTGGTTGGAATAAATATTTGAACTGTTTTCTTTAATTCCAAGGCAGAATTGGTTGGGATACAAACTGGTTTCATTCATCGTCAAGCGATTTGTTGACAATGCCATACAAACTGGTAGAGCTCTTGCCTGTACCGCCAGGCCATCTACAAATCTGTTTCGACGCCATATTGATAAGCACTTTATTATGTTTTGTCCTGCAGGGCCTCTCTTCGCATATGTAAGACTCATAATAGTATACCTCCAGTAAAATTTATAACCATTCCCTAAAGGATGCAGTTTTAGAGCTCTATATTTCGTATCTCGTGCTGGCTTACCTGCAAATATGATACTTGAAAGACTTTTCGACGTTTCTGATACCAAAAATTACTCATCAAAAATAAGTTGTTCGAAACAGAACAGGCTGAGGACTAGTAATGTAAAGGAGTGGGCAATAATGAGCATAGCCGATGGCATTGCCATGTAAAAGTGATACCGTTGCTTGAGTATTCAGCTAGAAATAGTACTGTGGTGCTAATTCTAAACTAGATCAATTTCCTACAGCTAAAATCATCACAGCCTGTCATATAATTCTCTATAGCCAACATTTTTGAAGCATAAACGAAACTGAACAATTTATCGAAATTATCTTGTACAGGAGAAGTAATAGATACAAAAAGGTGGAGAAATTGAAGACCACATCTGGCTGAGGACATTCGTATATAGTAAACTTTTTTAAAAATTTGGCGCATATTGATATTAGAGAAAACAATTGTATAAAGCAATATGAGCATGTCTATCTAATTAAATACAGATTTGGCGCATAGAGCAAATCTAGACACTGGTAGGTTTACCAGGTCAGGAGCCGCACTGAAATGGTGCAATCGGTTTGTTCACGGTAGGCTTTCCTTACTCGCATAGTATGTTTGACGGGACCCTATGCATATGCGATATTGAGAAATCAGATTCCGTGATATCTGTGGGAATTTGGAGGAATTTCTATCTTCAGATTTCACAAAGAACACTCAGATAGTGACTGCGATACATGCAAACTTTCTACCATGTATGTATTTGAGTAGCTCTAAAAGCAATCGAGAGCATTTCTGCTTTATTACTTTAAATCTGGATATTCCTACTCTTCATAGTCGGAAAACATTAATTCAGAGTACCGGGAATGCTAGTTAATTGCAAACTGCAAGCGCTTTGAGTGAGTTTGTGACGTATTTATCAACAAAAAGCCGATGCTAAAGTTTAACTGTAATTCCATTCCTCATCGGGTGAAACTTTGAAGTACAGCACGAACACTTTAACATAAGACTGTTCATCTAAATATCCAATCTTTTCCGGAAAATAGGCTGGAAAATTTTGAAAAAACAGTCCGGTGTTTCAGGAAATGTTCTTACTAACGCGTGACAGTTTGACGTCAAGCAAAAGTTGGTATTTGTAAGTCAATACTGCACTTTTGGTTATAGAGCTAGTCATAACAAATCGTTCCCGAGATGGTCGAGCTTGGTACCGGAACGTACCGGATCTGCATCCGGCAAAGGACCATCAACCTCGATAACACTCTCCAAGGCCTTCGGGGAGTTTCCTTATCGCTACAACAACAACAACAATAACAATTCTTGAATTTTCCTCTTCAACTCACGGTAGCGCTCGTATACTTCTTCACTTTGTGTTCGTGCGAGCAAGGGACATACTTGAACTCATAGAAGTCTGTAGAGGAAGTCATTTACGTTTCGGGCTATTGTTAGGTCAACTACTTTTTTATATGTTTCCTTAAGTTACACATTTCTCCATAATTCTTGCCCACAGTATCTAGCCAAAACTAATTTCCTATTATACGATTTCACCATAGCTAATCGATTCTTATCAGACATTTTGAGTGGCGTGTATAATATCTTGAATTATTGTTTATTGTTATTATTAGGTATATGTGCAGAGTACGTCCAGCAAAAGCAGATACGACCTGATAAGAAACACAGCAACAAATAAATAAACACATTGCGATAAAAATTATTTAATTATAAAAATAATACTGAACGATAACGGGTTAGGGGGCTTAGAATATACCCGCGGTAGGTATGCCTATCGTAAGAGGTGACTAAAATACCAAATAGATTCAAGGGGTTGTGTAGCGCAACCCTTTCAGATTTTCAGCGCAATATATATCGGTGGCGAATCCTGTTTCATTAACAGCCGAGGCTCTGGCTACCACAAGATCATCATGAGTCTACGGGGTATGAGGGCAGTATGGCCTAGAAGGTCGAGCTAGTACCTTAGTGGTGCTTGTTACTGAAACATACCGGATTTGCATCCGGCAAAGGACCATCAACATCGATAACACTCCCGAAACCTGCGGGGAATGTCCTTATCGCTACAACAACAACATTCATACCCCTTATCTTAGTTTGGACCGAAGTGTATATCCGTGTAACTTATCTTCCATCATTTCCACACCCTTGCTCCATTTTTCAACCTCTTTTGTGGCCCTAAGATCCCCATAGAAGCATTGGCATGAATAAGGTGGCCGGTTAACCTAACGTTAGATGACGTTGTATTTGTATGACCACTCAAAGAGCCGAGGCTTTAAGCCATGCTGCAGGAGTAAATGCCATACTCGCAGGTTTGCAGATCTACTGGGTTGACTTGAGCTCAATGATATGCAATGCTTATTCGGAGCAGCTTTCACGACTCCCGTTATTCTTCTCACTAATAATTTGGATGCCTTCTCTAGTTTCTTAGTAAACGTTTCGTTTGGCGGCTCACCAAGCGAGGATACGATTCCTAGATACTAACTAAGGTCTAGTGAAATGTTGAACCTTAAACTTCTTAGCTAACAAGGCCAGATGGTTATTCTACGTGTTGGCTGCCAACTCACATCAGTATGCTTATCCCGAAAGGACCGGTGTATGGAAGACCTAATTGTTGGAAGCATTTTCCACTAATGTTCGCTGTGACGTCGTCAGCATACGCTGTCAGTTAGACGCTTGATTGATCACCAACGTCTACGACAGGGGTGATTGTATCCACTAATTTCGTGCTCTCCGAGTAAATCGGACTCGATTTCATCTTCCCGGGCTTGTGACTCTGTTCTTCTGCAGGACCACCCACCTTAGAATATGGGTCCAGTGGTTTTAAATTGGCTGCTGTAAACTCGTCGTTACATTACATGATAGCCTGGGATGGCTCCGTTGAAATACAGCCAAATTTACTCTCTGGCTACAAATCATCGACAGGGCTTGGTCTACATAACCCCCTGAATTAGGGGGTTTGGCAATTCTTGGGCATCCCGTCGCCCCTTAGCCACAGCCACATAATCGGGCGATGCGTAAGGGTACACTTTTCTTTAGTAAACATAAGAACGTAAACAAAAATTTTCAGCAAATATTCAGTCTATACAAAAAGTTTGGCTAATTTCCCATATGACGCAGCTACAAAGCACGCGACTACAACGCACGCAGTAAAATACGCAGCGCAAGCAACGCACAAAGGAAAATCATAATTGCGAAAAAGGAAGCTTCCAAACCCCAAAGACGAATGAATTCGTTAAAATTAAAGCACAAATGGTTTATACTCTCGCTTGCATAGGTAAACTAGAATTTTGCAAAATTTTAATGCTCCACACCAAACACGTGTGATTTGTTGCACACTTTTTCATTTCCTTCTTATTTTTCTTAACATTCACTATGGCTCATTTTCTAATACCAGAGCATTTACTTTTTCTTTTATAAGTCAATTCAAAACATTAAACTTCTTTTCAAAAGCAAACCACCTTTTGTTGTTATTGCTGTTAATTTTGTTTTATTTTTCTTCTTCTTCCTTTTGTCTGAATCTTATATCATACTACTTTTTATTTCACAACTTTTTATTGGCGTTTGAACGCATAAAACACAACAAATAAAATATATACTCCGATTTAACGAACGTTACGTTTTTATGATGAAGCGCACGCACTTCCAACTTGGCGAAATAACGGTCACAATTGAACTGAGTAGTGCTGGACACCAAGAAGCACGCCAAGCCAAGGCATCGAAACAATAAAGTCAGAATCAGCAATTGTATACCCACCAAGCAACAACAACAACTCTATAATCGCACATGAATAGTGAATAACGAAGCAATGACGCTTTTCAAAATGCTGTAAAAGCAAACAAACAAACAATCATGAACAACTAAGGTAATTGAGCTTCTGTTTATACCGAACGCAATATACCCCAATGTGGAATTAAGATATTTCTTGCACTTAGCAGGTATTAAGCTGCAGACATTGGTGCTTTATCGGTAACCGTACCGTTAACCTTATAACAGCTGATTCGACCAACATTATGGGAATCAATGCAATCGATTATTGGTGCCGCTAAGGTCGTAACCGTATCGTAGCCAACCAATTGGTTTTTGGTTAACCGTCGTAACGATAAACAGCTGATTACGTTAGGGATACGACTACAGCGATACGACATACGGCAACAATGACTCCCGCTTTACGCCTCCATTACTGATACTTAGACTTGACTTGACTTGGCGTAAACTTGGCAACTTAGCCACGATTATACTCCACTTGGTGCATACAACCTGGCATCATAATCAGCGTTGAAATTTATTTTTAAATAAATGTCAATTTGTATGACAAAATGTCAAAATGAAATGGAAACAAACAAATTGCATCTCAAAATGTAAACGTCACTGAGAACTTACATAGAAAATCAAAATTCAACAGACTTCTAAGTCAAGTTAAGGGTTGCTAAGTTTTGAGTAATCAGTAACATGCAATGTTCATTTAACAGAAATGTAAGTGACAGTTCTCAAGCCAAGTCAAGTCTATGCTAAGTATCAGTAATGGGCTCTTTACACTAATATTTTACAGTCCGACTCAAAAATACATTTTCTGCTACTTGATTTCAATAATTCTCACCACAAGACTTCCCAAAAATAAAAATTACTTTTAAAAATTTTATGCAACCGACGGTATAAACAGTGGGGTAGGATTTTAAGTACGTAAGTTAATTTCAAGCAAGTACTAACTAACACTAATTGACTTCTGTATCCTACCAAAGAAGATAGATATCCCGGTGAAACCTTTGATAACATTACAAAATTTCCTGATGATGTTTACGTTGGCGGTTTTGAAATGGATCCATCGCAATATGCCAGTAAATGTTTCTCTCTTTTTATTAATAATTGAAATTCAATTATTAGAAACCGGTGTTAAGCTCATGAATTCTTAAAAATAATTATCTTTTAAATTTGTGTTTCTGCGCGTAGTATTTTCGAGAAATCACGTTAAAGTTTTTCAAGCCTTTAACAAAAAACAATAACATCTTTATAAACTGCATATTATTTTCGAAACTCATCAAAAAATCAATTGTTCAAGAACGGCGTCAGACGTGGTGTGATGTTAGCGTGGTCCGCCTACCACAACGAAGATCCTGGATTCACGCCCCGGGCAAAGCAACATCAAAATCGCCTCTCGGCACTGATTTGGCAAGCACTCCGAGTGTATTTCTGCCATGAAAAGCTTCTCAGAGAAAATGCAACTGCCTTGCACCTTTCGGAGTCGGCATAAAACATGTACCTAGGTCCCGTCCTGTTTGTAGGAAAAATTAAAAGAAGCACGACATTAATTGGAAGAGCAGCATGGCCCAAAACCTCTTCGGAAATTATCGCGCCTTACATTTATTTACTTATTTTATCATAAACATACAAAATTACCATCCCAATGTGATATCTGCTATTGAAGTGCAACATTTTTTAAGATAGTTCAAGTCATTTAAGCTTTTCCAAATTCCCATTAGCTGACACAAAATTGTGTTTGATAGTATGTACAGCTGGGTATACCTAAGTACTTTTGTATGCATGAATATTTGTAGCAAAAGTCACACACACACTCAGTTTTGTTTTCTTATTTTTTTTACTTCTGGGGAGCATCTAATGCTATTAGAGCGCGCAAGTGCGCTCTCATATCTCAAAGCAAAATTGTACGTTTATGTGTGTGTGTGGCAAGAATGTATGTTTCCCCAAGAGCAGTAAACATGTGCTCCCACTCAAAAACCAGAATTTAGCTGAGAGCAATATTATGAGCACGTGCAGAAAAGGGGAGCATGTGAGAGTGTTTCCGGTAGAAATGACTGCCGTTGAGTGTAGCAAGAGAGGGAGAGTGATACATTTCTCAAACATGCGCACAGCTCACAGTTATTATTGCTCCAAGAATTAATTTGGCATTTGTATTCACTCTCTGCCTTTGCTATTAAAAGTAATGAAGTAATTGAATTCGCCGCAAAATTAAGGATAAAATTTCATCAAAACAGAACTTTTTCGGAGATAGAATACCAACAGAGCCAAAAGTAAATTATCAAAAACAAAAAGAACGAAAAGCCAGTGCCATGACAAAAGCAAATAAGTACGAATAAATAAACGTAAGTATGAATGTATGCATGTATGTATGTATATAAAACACTTACTTACGCACCATATGCCTATAGTAGATAAAAATCAGGTTTAAGTCGGGCTGTGATGGGGACTGTTCTGGGCAGCCAAGCGTAGATGTAGATGAGATTTCCTACTATGCATGAAATATGCAAAAGTACAATCAGTGAGCCGCCAAAACTGGTTCGTTTCATATAGTTCTACCTATTCTCTTATATAGAAAAACAAAATTTATGTTGCTGGCCGTCGATACGATACCGTCACTTTTAGCACACAAACTTAATAAGCCAGCCAGACAATCATCGGCGAGTGTTGTCGCCGTTTACTACCTTTTTACATTGCTGGTGATTTACATACCTACATTTTTCCATCTAGCCACTTCTGCTCTACTTCATGTCACCAACAAAACCAGCCACAGCAACAACACAACAGCCGACTAACGAACTCATTACAATTCGTTGCACAGTGGATTGACATCAGTTGTAAGGTAAGCAAATATTATTTTATACAAACGTAAGACCTCTGTTTCTCTCTGTGTTTGAGAATATAGTTTTTTACCCAGCTGTACTTGTACTTATCAAAAAGTTCCAAGGTGCCCGTGGTTTTTTTGTAATTTTTCCCCAAAATTTAAGTACTTTAAGTCGAACATCACAACAAAATTTCACGAAAGTATTGCCCACCACTGTAAAAAATGTCGTTATTTCGAAAAGAGATATCGCCTAGCGCTGCTAGATGTGGCCGTGGCTTTGTTCATCACAAGCGGTAGATGTTCACGCAAACTTATAAATTTTGTTCATGCTTTCACATTTAGTATGATGTTGAATACTCTATTCCTCTTACGTGAATTTCGTTCAGCAATAAAGTATATCTATTTTGCTCCAAAATCAAGAAAACTCTTGAGCTTTGCTCTTAGAAACAACTAAGGCCGACTAGCTGAACGGCAAGTTACCTTTTCAACTCAGAGTTAACCTGGCATGAGGGGTTTAACTCAAACATTTTTGAGCCCAAAATACCAAGTGTGTGTCCGTTTTTGCTGTGAACTTAAAAGAGTTTTAAACAATTTATTTGAAAAATATAAAATAAAAATTTACCTTTACATTTCCTTCTGCCATCAAACAAAAACAATGTTATTGTTTAGCAATGTATACTTTTGGGAGCTATATAAACAAGGTGTTAGTGTTAGAACTTTTACCGAAGTTCTCAATAGGTTCTTGTAGGGTGAATGTTTTTAAACCCAGCTGTACTTGTACACAGGGTATTATAACTTTGATTGTATAACGGTTGGTTGTACAGGTATAAAATAATCGAGATAGATATAGACTTCCATACATATATCAAAATCATCAGTATCGAAAAAAATTTGATTGAGCCATGTCCGTCCGTCCGCCCGTTAACACGATAACGTGAGTGAATAAAGATATATCTTTCGTACACGAGCTTATCCGGACCCAGAAGAGATTGGTATTGAAAATGAGCGAAATCTGATGATAACCACACCCACTTTTTATATATATAACATTTTGTAAAATACGAAAATCTTGATTATTTAGTAAATAATACACCTAGAACGTTGAAATTTGACGTGTGGACTGATATTTAGACTCTTGATAAAAATGTGAAACGATTTTTCAAAACGGGCGTGGCACCGCCCACTTGTGATAAAATCAATTTTACAAATATTATTTATCATAAATCAAAAATAGTTAAACCTATCGTATCAAAATTCGGCGGAGAGGTTCCCTCTTTACTATAAGGAATGCTTTGAAGAAAAATTTACGAAATCGGTTAAGGACCACGCCCACTTTTATATAAAAGATTTTTGAAAGGGTCGTGGACGAATAAAATAAGCTATATCTTTGCAAAAAAGAGCTTAATATCAATGGCATTTCAAATCCCAAGTAGATTTATAACAATAAATATGACAAACATCAAATTTTAAAAAATGGGCGTGGCACCGCCCCTTTTATGACTTCCTAATTTCTATGTTTCGGGAGCCATAACTCGAAGAAAAATTAACCGATCGTAATAAAATGGGGTACACAAATTATGCCTAGAGCAGGAAATCTTTCTAGCAAAAATGGATAAGATTGGTTAAGGACCACGTCCACTTTTATATTAAAGACTTAAAAAGGTTCGTAGGCAAAAATAATAAGTTTAATCTTAGCTAAAAATAGTTTTGTACCAATCGTATTTTGTGCCATTATAATAAGAAATGGGAAAAAATTGAAATCTTGAAGAAAGGGCGTGGCACTTCCTCTTTCTTACAATGCATTTCCCAAAGTTTCTGGTGCCATAACTCAACGAAGAATTTGGTGTTTAACAGGAAATATTTTCAGTAAAAATGGACTAAATCGTTTAAATCGCCTTCTTTTATATAAAAGACTAGAAGACCCGGCAGACGTTGTCTTGCCCTAAGTTTGGCTTATGTGCATACATTTTAATAATCTTTTTCCGCCTGACTCTGCACTACCCCCTCTTCACTTTTTCCTAATCCTTTTATTTTCCCCTCCCTCCGTCTTTTTCGCTTCATCTATCTCCATCTTCGTCTCATTCTATCTCTATCTCTTTCTCAATCTCCTTCTCTCTTTTCTCTTCTCAATTTATTCTCATTCTTCTACATCCCTTATTGCCTGTCTCAGAGGGTGGTATGTATTTTATTCCAGTCCCAGTACCAGTCCCACTCCTAGTCTCAGTCCCAGTCCTAGTCCTAATCCCAGTCCCAGTCCGTTTCTGGATAATATATTAGTCTATACTAAAGCACTCATCAACAGCTTTCATTTGATATCCATATTGTATAAACACTGTCTAGGCATACACTAGCCCACGTTTTGGCCTATATCTTGAGACCCTAGTCACCCAGGGGTATGAAAATTACCCTCTACACAACTAAAGACTCTCTTGAATTAAAAAAAAATGTCGTAGTACCTCTAAATCGCGGCCCCCCTCAGAAACCCCCCACCCTCTCGGCGGGCCTGGTGATCTGCTATACTTGATATCATTCGCTATAATATTTTTTTATTGGTAAGCAGGTTGTTTAATTAAACATCAAGCAATTACACGGAAGTATATCCGCACCACCTGAAAATATGAGTGCCACTGCGTATACGTAACTATTTATTATTGCGTATAAACAAATAAAAAAAATTGCAATAAAATAATATTGCGACCATGAACTAAGATATGACCTATCCTATCTCTCAAGTTAGATCAAACTACACACGGCGTGCAAAACAAATTCAAAATCGGTTAAGTAGTTTAGGAGTCCATTGCGCCCAAAAAGTTTTTGACAGGTTTTTTTATATATTAAGATTTTGTAGAAGTGCATAGATGCTGGTAATAAGCAATTTCTAGTAAAAGTTGGAAAATTTCGTTAATAACCCTGCCCTTTTTTTTGGGATAACGCTTTTTATTACAATGGCACTTGTGTGTTTATGTTAATTGTTCTGTTATATATTTATTTTAAAATAAACAGGGAAATCCCCATGTCTGAAGGAAAACTGCATTATTACCCGCTCAAGGTCATTGGTGTTAGCCTCTGTATCCTTTTTGCTTCTTTGAAACGAAAATTAGTTCAGAATAGAACCATATGCATATGTATTATTGCGCAGCCTTGTACCACTATTAAGCGCACAAAACACACAGCAACAGCATTTCATGTAATGTTCGGTTTCACCCGAACTTAGACTTCATAACTTGGTATTTATAGGGGTTCAAAAATCTGAAAAATTCAATATGAGTTTCGGTTTCAACTGAATAAGTGCTATTTTGTAATAAATTTGTTTCGTCCATTTACTATATATTTAAAACTTCCGAAATCCTTATTTGCAAGATTTTGTGATAACACAGCTACATACTATTTCAAACTATTTCTAAAAATTATAATAGGTTATAGACTTACGAGCACTATTTGCCACTAGTTCACATGTGTCATTAAACTGTTCGAAATGAGTTTCAATGACAGATCGTGAAACGTAGTACTGACCCAGAATGAAGGAACTTTATTTGTTTAAGCTCATCGCCCTGAGGCGCCTATAAATTTGATCTAAAACGCACTGTGCATCATTACACCATCCATAGTATATATTTCTCAACTGCGTTTTAAAACTTATTCGTCCATTGTTCTTTTCAAGTTGCCACTGTTGAGAGCTTTCCACACATTTCACATTACATACATACATACATATGTATATCCACAAATACATCCAATGACAAATATGAACATACAGACGAAATCAGTCCCCAAATCTGCGCGATTGTGTTTGCTCATACACCTACACACACAAATGGCATCTATCTTTTTGTTTTTGTTTCCATTTATTGTAAAATAACATGCGGCATTTACCAATATCCCACGAGCAGTGGTTGCAAATGTTATAAGAATTTTGGAAACGAAACGCAATAAACAAAAATCACTTACACATAAGTAATTCGCTCAGTGCTTGGGGATTGCTCACACCAATACAATCGCCAACCAGTATGGCAGAGAAATGTTTGGCGTTTCCGCTCCATCATAATAAAGTACTAGTAGCTCCCAATACTCTCTCTCTCTCTCGTATGCGCTATCAAAATCTCTTTAAAACCTCATTCATCTACATCTCTCTATGCGCTTACAAATTTATTCAATTTAATATGAATACATTTGCTGTTTCATTCTTTCTTATTTACGGAGCATTTGGGGATAGAATTTGGGGAAGTGAAATGGTTTAAGTGCATTTCGAAAACGAGATAACGATAAGGGAAACACTAGCCGTTGCTTTTAGTTTACTTTTAAATGTCACACTTCCGGTATCTTTAGCTGGCGTAAAGTCTGTGTCAAAAGCAGGCATATTAGTATGTGGTTAGTGAAGAGTGTTCACTTGAAATAATGGCCGAGGCACAATGAAGCTCTTCATTAAGATGCGTTCACCGCAATCTTATACATGCCAGTAATATCGCCACAATCAGGCAAGTTGTTGCGTTGGTAAATATGAGGAGCTTCAGACTTGGCAATTGAAGTTTATTTCGCCTTGCCCATTCACATACAAAAATTCGCGAGACACTGTTATAAACATTATCTGTATACAATAAAAATACATGCTAACAAATTTTGATTTATTTTTGTAGCGATAAGGACACTCCCCGAGGCCAGGGGGGGGGGGGGACTTAGAGTGGGGAGGGAGGGAATGACCTGAAGGTTTAATGTGGTCACATAAATCGTTCCCGAGTTGGTCGGGCTAGCACCTTAATGGTGCTGTGGTACCGGAGCGTACCGGAGCGTACCGGATCTGTATCCGGCAAAGGACCATCACATCGATAACACTCCCCAAAGCCTTCGGGGAGCAACCTTATCTCTACAATAACAACAACAACAACAAAAACAACAGAAGCTATATATTGCGCTGGCAACCCCTTGAAGGATTGCGCTACACAACCCCTTGAATCTATTTGGTATTTTAGTCGCCTCTTACGACAGGCATACCTACCGCGGGTATATTCTAACCCACTAACCTGCTGGGGGAACATATTTTGTGTCGTATTCATTTATTAAGTATATTGCATTGCTATATTGCAGTTTTTAACTGTGAAATAAGTTAGAACAATTTCCAACGAGTGGGAAAAATAATTTCAGTTGCAAATTGCGAAAGCACCCTTAGACAAAGCAAATTTCAAATTCTTCGTCTTATGCTTTGCTTGCAAAAAAAGTAAGAGAATGACTTTTTCATGTCAGATGGCGCCAATGTTGCTGAGTCTACCGTTCTCCATAAAAATATGTGCAATCTACTCTTAATGCATAAGATTATCTGATCTGATGCATCTATATGAAAGACTGCTTATGTGACGAGGCTTTAAATTACTTGTCATTTATAAGATCATTAGATTTTAGTACTTCCTAGTTATACTTACATAGTTGGCGCTCAAGGGGCTTTATGCAGTTCGAAAAAAAATCAAAACCTCCATATAAAATGGCACTCAAGAAATTGTCAATTGATGCTTATCTGTCAATATAAAAGTTGACGCCGCTGTAGCTTATGCTCTTTTCCTCCTTTCCTCTTTCAAATACCATACCATAGTCATCTGGTTGGTAGGATATTTTTATTTTCGTACCAGCACAGTATACCGCAGATCATACCCCCTACATTACTTGGGAAATATCGGTGTACAGCTGTATTGGCCGTCCTCCACCGCAGCGCAGATACGAAATCAGGTAGTCTGTTCATCCAATATTTCATGACGTCATACTACTATAGACATACGGTCTAGGCTCCAGCTGCCCCAAGGCATTGAGTCTCGTTGCTGTTGTTAACTCAATATTCTTCGCCACCAGGTCTACAGGTGTGGTGTACAGAATAACATACAGTCCAGCTGTCTGGCTTGTTTTCAAGGCTCTCGTTATACCAAGCATTGATAGCCTGCATATCCCATCTGGAGCAGTTCTCCAAAATTGGGATATATGATTAAGTCCTATGTACCCGCGACATTTGTAACAATGTGATTTAAACTTAAGGCGACCTTGATATCACGCACCAGGCCCGACCCACTCTGTTATCGAAGTGTAAATGTTGAAAATCTGTGTGGAGAAACGTTCTTCTTTATAAGTCCCAGGACTGTATTTCTTCTAGCTACGACTTTCCTTAAACTCGCTGTTTCGCTGATGCATTCGATGTCTGCGCTGACATTTTCGTCTGAGACTCTCTTCGCACACTGTGAATTTCGCTATTCCAAATATTCAAAATAAACACTTTGGGTTGTCCCAGTTTTATTTCTTAATGTTCCTGGAATTCGGTCCGGTTCGTAGACCCAGTGTTTCTGAAAGTTTCTTCTGTAGCCTCTTTAAGAGGATGCTAAAGCTGATATACGCTTTGTCTAAGAAGGATGACATATCAAGTACTACCCTCCAATCATTCTTGCTATATTACGTTTAGAGCGCAATGTTAAATCAATGAACATTTCTATCTGCAAGTTACTTTGCAATACGTAACAAAGTAGTGGCCCACCTCTCTCGTTTTTATCGCCTCCTCCCAACGCATTTCGCTTCGCATTTGCATCCGAGCCTGTGACCAATCTTCCTTTGCGTGCTTTCTTTTCCACTGGCCTCTAGCACTCCACCGATGCTGACGGACCATATAGCAGGATGCTGGGATGGTCATTCTTCCGCTCGACGGATTTTTGATTTACGAGTTTATGTGCTTTAATTCGGTTTACCGACGCCGGCAACGATGAGCGGGAGCAAGAATATATAATAAATGTAAATGATTTTCTTGGCGGCCACCGTGGTGTGATGGTAGCGTGCTCCGCCTATCACACCGTATGCCCTGGGTTCAACTCCCGGGCAAAGCAACATCAAAAAAAAAATTTTAGAAATAAGATTTTTCAATTAGAAGAAAATTTTTCTAAGCGGGGTCGCCCCTCGGCAGTGTTTGGCAAGCACTCCGGGTGTATTTCTGCCATGAAAAGCTCTCAGTGAAAACTCATCTGCTTTGCAGATGCCGTTCGGAGTCGGCATAAAACATGTAGGTCCCGTCCGGTCAATTTGTAGGGAAAATCAAGAGGAGCACGACGCAAATTGGAAGAGAAGCTCGGCCTTAGATCTCTTCGGAGGTTATCGCGCCTTACATTTATTTTTTTATTTAAATGATTTTCTTATTATTTCACATCACCTTTTAAGCTCTATTCTTATGGGCCAAATCGATTTGTAAAAATGTAAACAAACTACGATCACTAGCACAAATAAGCAACTGGTAATTGACGACAACATTGAAGCCAACTCATAAAAATAATAAAAAACGAAGTAACCGAAGAAGGAAAGGCCGTAAATAGTGTATTAATAAAAAAAAAATTGCAGCAACTCCAGGATGTTTACTAGATTTGAACGCAATCGCACTTACTTACATTAGAATGCAAGTCAGGGCTAGGGATGGCAGTGCCAGGGTCGGTCAAATAGTTGAGTTATAATCGTGCATGTTATTGCCAAACATTTAATAGAGAAAGAAAAGCTGTAGCGAGTTTTACAAGTAAATAGATGAGGATGTGAGGAAGGCGACTAGAGGCTTTTGGAAGCTCCAGCAAAATACGACACAGTGGACCATTTAGATAATCGGGCCTATATTGAAAAAAAATCTTTATATAATTTATTCAAACTTTAGTGATAATTAGTTGCTTTGTATGTGCGGCAAATAATAAGGAATGCCGTTATTAGAAAATTGTAGGAAGGTAGATCAGAAGTAGGTTCACTTCACCAACTTTGCTTTATCAAATAGTTTCTTCCGAAGCTACTCGAACAATTCGTATATCATTTGTATTGTATTGGTTGTATATCGGCTTCATATCGTTTGGTTTTAGGAGCATATTGCTACTATTTTTTAGCTTTATTAAATTCATTTATGAATCATTTCGTGACCATTCCATACATTTTTTGTTTGAAAGCCATTTCAGAATATTTTTTGCTACTTTTCGGAATCATTGCAGGACCATTTCGCTGTATTTTTGTTACATTTGGGTATCGTCCGAGAAATTCGAGTTCAGTCATAATCCGAAAAATTTCCGAAATGATCCGGAAAAGATAAAGAAATAACTCCGAAATCAATCTGGTGGTGTACCGAAGGGATTGCGAAAACTGTCCATAACGATTCCGAACTGATCTATCTCTGGCAGCAGTATTGTTCTGCACTGATAAATCTGCGGTAAAAATATAGGTTGGAGTGGCACCGCATGCTATCTCCAAGGAAAAGTGGAGTTAGGAACGCATAATCTGGCATATATAGATAAGCAACCTTAAATTTAATCTGCAGATTTGAATGATATTAAGCACTTGGGGGATCTTGTTAATTAATTTTTCATCATTATATTAATAAAATATAATTGTATAAGTTGTACATCTCTCAATGAAAAGATATCATATCATAATCATATCATATCTACCAAATTGACATCATGCCATATTATATCACATGCTTATGTATCCTAGCGCAGCAAATCACATTAACTGATTCTACTTTAGATCATATGTGGTCTAAGTAAAATTTGATCAAATGAAATCTTAAACATCGTGTAAGACTAAATAAGAACATATGATATCGCATCATATCAATTCATGCAATCCTAATTTTTTTCGAGTTGTGATTTGATGTTTAGTTTTTTCATCAGATCAAATTAAGTTTCCGAAAATCGTATCGATGTAAAGATTGATAAATATTACAAATTCTTAAGTACATCAGGTAACACTTCATATACTCAAACACCATATCGGGACAGGGAGAGGCATACATCTATACTGGGTCCCAGGGCATATGGGAATGAAAAAGCGGATGAACTAGCTAAAAAGGGTTCATCCCTTGAAGCTTGCTCCGTAGACGTCCCAATTAGACTGGGCGAGATTAAGCGAAGACGAGATGTGCACATGATCGACCAAGCGGGAAAGGCGTGGGTTCAAGCGCAGGGCTGTAAATTGTCGAAGATTATGTGTAGGCCTTACAACCTGAGACTAACAAAGTTGCTTCTATCACTAAAAAGAGAGGACTGTATACTCATGACGGGTATTCCGACTGGACACTGCCTTCTGGCGTCACATACCTTTAAATTAGGCTTGGTCAGTGATAGCAGATGTAGGAAGTGCGAATTTGAGGAGGAAACGATCGAGCACGTTCTATGCTCGCGCCCTGCACTTGCCAGGCTAAGACTCCAGCTATTAGGATTGATACAGCTGTCAGATCTAGAAGCAACAAGTGGCTTAAGTCCTAGAAGCAGCAAGTGGCTTAAGTCCTAGTCTAGTATTTGCCAAGAGGACGGAGTTATTTTATAACATAGGTCCTGGTTTTTGATAGGGTTTTTCAGTTTGGTCGTTAAAATAAACTTCTGGTAACACTACGGACTGAATATGTCTATGTGAAGTGCTCATGGACCGGCCAGTTCAACCCAACCTAACCACTAAGAATATAACTCGAAGAAGGCGCTTCTGTGTGTCGTCATTCAAATTTCTATTTTCCTCAGATAATAGCTTTGTCTGAATAAAAACATGTTTAATTTAATACCTTTCTAAGCCCACTGTACTTACCATGAGTTATGAATTCAATATGGGTGGTGGCCCTGTGCGCTGGTGTGGTAAATGACTCTATCACGAATCACCGCTTAAGATTGAAATATGCTAAGAAAGTTCAAACGAATGACTGTCAAGTAAATCGAAGTTTATACTTGAAAATTGTCCAGGCAGTCAAAGCTGATTGTTTGTAGTTGCAAAGGCATTATTTTTGTTGTGAACCAATTATGTCAAAAAAATAATTAAAGTAAGCGGACACTTTCAAGATTCAAATTTGTTTAATACACAAAAGTTATTGGAAAATAAACGAGAAATAAACATCTGTGGTATCAAATTAGGTTAGTCTTAAAAATGTTTCGGTATGTTTTCTATACCCAGATGTGTAAGCACATAGCGAGTTTATTAACTTTGTTGACCCAACGACGGATTATAATCTTCTGTTAAAAAATTGAAATAATTGATAAAGACAAAATTAAATAATTGTCTTCCCAATACAGACAGCCAGTTTTCTAAAAATGTTCCTCGATAGCTGCATAGACACAAAGAGAATATTCCTGGACCAGAGAACGATGGATTCTAAAAAGTTATATTTAGAATCCGGCAGCATACATTGATAGTTTACAGCATATATATTGCTTCTATTTTTTCGGTAGGGGACTAAGGATCGATCTAAATGATAACATATAATTTTTGATGCGATTTTTTCTAATTCGAGTGCAATAATATTTTCCATACTTTTTTAAGGAATCGGATTTGCTAGGAATTTAGATAGAGGAAATGGGAGCAGAAAAAACAAATGAAAGGTGATAGAGACAGATAAAGAGACAGAGTTTAACGAAGATAGAGTACCTGGAGAGGGAGGTAGAGAGAGAGATTGATGCAGAGATAGAGGAATTATAGAAAAAGACGGATTGGGGGAGAGACGCAGAGAAAGATAAGGGTGGAAACGTAAAAATAGAGAGAGAAGGGCGTAAGAGATTGAAAGACATGCAGATTGAACTAAGTTAAATCAGAACAATATCTGCCGGGTCTCCTAGCTTTGTTATAAAATACTTTCTTTTAACATTAAATTCAAACTTGGTCGCCACACATGGCCCAGCTTTCGGAATATAAGCTTTCTTTGATATTTCAATATCCAACTCGTGGCACAAGATATCAATAAAGTTAACGGTTATGAATCTGCTACTTAGGTCCCGTCTTAAGAAAAATTGCCACTGTAAGAAATGTTGCAACACCTCCGAAAGGAAGAGCAGTAGTTAGGAAACAGAAAAGTAAGTTTAGACTACACCTAAATTATGGAAGAAATACTTCCTATCATTGAAACAAAACCTGCTTACCCAATCGAGGAAGATTTAATCTAGATGCCACTTATGTATGGAAGTGTGCGTTCGGCTAATAAGATTTCAGAAAAAAAGTAATCGAATTATTCAGGGCTGTCATGGAATCCAAGTCGGTTTTGCGTTTTGTCGGAATTACAAACCAATATTGATTTAAATTGGTGTCATAAAACCGTATTGGTTTTGCTCTTTTCGAATGTAAATAAAACCGATGTTCGAATGAGCTGTTTTGTGGTGCACCGGCAAATTTTGATGTTAATTTTTTTGGCAAAATTATATAAAATAGTTGTTTTGTGCCTTTAAACAGAAATAAACAAATTTATTAACATCAAAATGGCATCAGCAGTTGTAGCATTTATATTACTGGAAGAAGAAAGTTGCGAGAAGGTCAAAAGGAAAATTTTGAGAGATCGCAGCAATCCATTTGAGTTTCCAGAGACAGCGTAATTAAATATATTTCTTAATGTGGGTTTATAAATATTTATAGTGTATTTGCAGTTACATTTCATACTATCGCATAAACAAAGAGGCTTTCCGAATGTTATTGGACACCATTGAAGGACGCCCAAGTCGCTCGAAAGTTCTCCCAGTGCTGCAACTAGCAGCTACGTTACGGTTTTTAGCTGAAGGACCCTATCAAAGATCAGTTAGCAAGGATTCTAGCATGAGTGTAGGTAGAAGCACGTCAACTATTTTAGATGATGTGCTTCGTGAAGCCCTTCGCAATATCTGAATGTTTCTCCATAAATTCAGTCAAAATACTGTTTTGCATTGAAATTTTATGTTTTCCCCTATTAAGAATTAAAATATATATAAATTTACATTTATTTTTATAAAAGAAACCTTTATTTACTTACATTTTTAGAAAATACTCAATTGCAAGAGAAATACAACTAGGAAAAAATGAAATCCAACAGCATTTAACTGATTGGATTGTTTCCGATAGCAAAATCGATATTATCGGATTCTGTGACACCTAAAACCGACACTAATTCCAATTCGAACATTAAACCGATAACATTGGATTTCATGACACCAAAGTAATTATTTTGTTGTTTTTAAATCCGATTCCGACAACAAATGGATCCCATGACAGCCCTGATTATTAATTATCATACACGCTGCTGAAGAGAGAACTAAGGAAAGAGCTCCACAGCATAGAAAAAGGAAGCTAAGGATGACTTGACTCTCCTTGTAGTTCTAGTTTTATTTGTAAGATACAATTCAGGTTATATGACAGCCCTCCTTAAAAATATATTTTTTGGGACGCAAATTAACTGGCAGGTGACTTTAACAGACATTATCATAGATAAATATAATGGACCACGCATTTTTTATCTCCCTATGCCTATTGGTTTATGTGCACTCTCCGAATATTTCACTTGGTTTTGAATAAGCAGAAGTATTTTTCCAACACGAACAATTGACTATTTCATGTTCAGTCACAAATGAATTTACTTGTTTGGTTTATTAATAGTAATTAGAATAATGTGGAATTTAAAATGTATGTCCCAATATATAAATAAAAATGCTTCTAATGCTACTAAAATCTTTAAATAACCATAATATGCATGGCATTGACAGTTATGAGTTTAAAGAAAGCGGCAGGTAGAGCCTACTCTTAGTAGGTGCTCATCCCAAGGGACCAATTCGCATAACTAATTACTCTAACAGAAGCACATATACAAAATCTGTTTTGAACGCTTGAGCCCAAACTCGTAACACACATACCCATAAATTCAAATCGCCAGTGCACAAAAAAGGCACAATTAATCATGCAACACGCATTTGCTTTACTTATGGCCATTAAAAATTTATAAGCGTTGAATAGTTTACCTTTTTTTGCATATTTTACTTACTTTTTTTGGCATGAATTTTGATTCACGAAAATTTAATTTTTTTGTGAAATTTTTTCCATTCCAAAGGCTCTATTGTTCTTTTTACATTCGCTCTCATTCTTGATGTCAACGACAAAAACATTCAAACGTTGACAGTTTGTGTGGCGCCTTCACTGCTTCGCCATTCTAGAGTAACGTAGATCATCTTCTTGGTTGTGCATAACAATTAGTTCAACCTCAACTCTGGATAGAACCACTGCAGCAACACCACACTCATATGCATAAACTAAAAAGCCTTGAAGAGTGTGTGGGAAGACGCATTGAGTATAGGAGGGTGTTTTAGGGAAATTTTGTTGAAGGCCGCCGTTGCATTGTGTTGCACGTCATAAAAATATCACTTACATATGTGCCACATGCCAACGACAGACGACATGCTACAACAGCACCGCCAACAACAAACAAATCACATCAACAATAGCAACCACATCAACAGCAACCAAAACGTTATAATAATAACGTTGGCATTTTGCTATCTTCGTCGTTATTGTTGGTTACAGCTGCTTTTGAGTTCTGCTGACCAGTAAAGCAGAAACAGCAAAAACTACGTCAACAACAGCTACATCAATGTACAACAAGAACAACAATGAGTGTGATGGCGACAGTTTCTGATTGCTTCTTGGGCGGTTAGCTGCTTTTTGTTGCTGATGTTGGGAAAACTGTGTGAAATATTTTGATTATCGGAAAATAGTATTTGATTGGGAATGAAACCGCTTATAAAAATGAAGTATGAAAATGTGCTTGTGCATGCGCCATTCAGATTTTGACGGGGAGTTGCAACTCTATGTGGGGATTTGGTATGATAAATTATCCAGAGTCAGATATGGTAGTAAATTTGCTAGAACTCTTTTATGGAGTCTTCCACTGCTCTGGGTCACACGCAAATTCATTGACCGTTATATACTCAACATACTGTTTGACCTACGGAAAGTAACGCCAGTTTATAGAAAAAATAAATTCAGGACAATGATATGATATGATATGAAAGATATGATATTTTTTCATATGATATGACTAGTACGATTCGATTTGAACTGAACCAATGTGATATGTTTTAAGTTCACATCATTCGAGGCACTCCTATATGTTCACCCCTATTTTCATTGTCGTAGTCGTTTTTCAGCCGACGTCACATCGTATCGACGTCGTCGTCACTTCGACACCAAATCGGTATTGGCTAAGCTTGTTGAGACGACGACGACAATTTATTGATAAAACGAAAGGAAAACATGCCATCTCTACCATTTCTGAATGAGTTGTTAGATTTTGTTACTATTTCTGTAATTTTTTTCGCGATTTGAGATTTGTTTAAATATTTCATTTCAAGATTTTACAAAAATGGTTTATTATGACAGTAGTGCGAGCTCTAGTGACGAAAATAATAAAGAGGAGCATAGACTCAATAGAAAAAAAATTTGGAATAACTCCGATGTATTTCGTTTGCCAGACAACAAGTATAACAACTATCGGGGGTTTTAGAATTATTAATGTTTCAGCTGGAAATATTTTACTTTATTTCAGAGTTGAAGACTATTTTCGTCTCAATAAATTTGCCTTCAGATATGTTCTGGAAACGAGTCAGCCGCATATGAAAGGATTTTTTTTGAGATCAGCTACAAGAACCTCGAATTGGTGCGCACTCGTTATTTTCATTTTGAATATCTAAAAAAACAATGCATACTACATGTTTGTATATTTAATTAATAAAAAAAAAAGTTTTATTTACAAATTTTCGTTCTGTCATCAGTAAAAATAGAGTCGACAAAAATGGCGTCGTGTGATGGCGACGACGACAGAAAATTTACTTCGCCAATACCAAAGATGTGTCGATATTCGTCAATAGTTATCGAAAACGACGATGGCCGTCGTGAGATGGATTAGATATGGTTTCATTCCTATATATTATAACCTTATTTAATCTGAAATAATTCGATAGATTTGACATGATAACTCTTACAGACGTAACCGTTCCTATAACAATGAAAGAAACTGTAAACATAACCATTGTCGTTATTGTTTTACTATCGGCTTGTTATCGCCAGGTCATCTGCTTCTTACTGGTTTCTTATCGGATTTTATAACCGGTTTACAGATGCGTCATCAATTTTATAGTGAATTTTTTTCTGTGTCTGTTTCATAACATACCGATGATGATAATAAATCGGTAACACGTCGATAACAAATCTGGTAACTCTGCGAGAAAAAATCGATAACTTCTGCGATAAAAAATCGATAACTTGTTGAAAAGAAATGAATAATTTTTCGACAAAAAACAAATACTGTTCGATGGTAAAACGATAACTTTTCGATAACATAACGATAAATTTTCTATAAACTAAAAATAAATTAAATTTTTAAATTAATTAACAAACAAATTGATAGCTTAAAATAAGTAATCGGTAAACTTTCGATAATAAACCGATAATTTCGCAATACCTTTCCGATAATATATCGACAAATTTTTGATAACAAATCGATAACTTTTCGATAATAAGTCGATACATTTTCGATGAAAAACCGCTAACTTGTCGATAAGCAGTAACTCATGGACATAAACATATCAACAACTTTTTGATAAATAACAATTATAACCTTTCTATAAAAAGTCGACAATACACCTATATCAACACGCAACCTCTACCTCGTATATTGTTCCCACATTACGCTTCGCAAGGCTACTTCCGCTTGTACTCCGCCATACGGCATTCCAATCCATACAGTGAGCAAATATGTCTACTCCTCAAAAACCATTCCTAGACCTTCGTAAACAAAGTGCTCCAGTTAACCACTTCCCACCGTGAAATGCTCCCACAGTGACATGTCCACAAACACATTAAAAGATGTGCTGATGTCAGGCAGTTCGTCTCGTGATATATCACGCATCACATCGAAATTGTTAAAATTCTAAATAGCTACTGATACTGATATGTCAACAACATAACATTGTAAAACGCGACACAACAACAAGCGACTTTGAGACCAACGAATATGTCCAAGCGATGACAGTTCAATATGCAAATCTCATAAATCATGCAACACCTGCGGAGTTTTGATAGAAAAAATTAAAACGTATAAAGTATAACTAAATATATGAAAAGGAAGAAGAACAAGTGTAGGGAGCAAAGGATGGCCTATAGAGACTTCACATAGACTGAACGTGTCTCTATTGGTTGGAAACATGTGAAAGAAATTTTAGGTAATGAATATGCACTTGCATAAGTAATTGAATGTCTCGATTAAGAGAGTATGAAGCTAGTAAAAGAGACCTAACGATAAACCAAAAAACTAACACATATCTAAAGCATAGAACGGCTTACAAGTGAAAACTACAGATGCGTCGGGTCACAAAATTAATATGCAAAGATATTCTCAAATCCACGTACCTTTTTCCAATATCCGATAGTAGCCTTCACAAATATTTAGGCAAATTTTGGCAGTCATATTAAATATTAAAAGTAATTTTATGCATTCACCTGCCTCTCCCACAATTTTTACACATATTCAGTTTTTAAAGGCACCGACAACTCTAGAAGAAAAAAATAAAACAGAAATAAACAACAGAGCTACAATGCAGTGGTGCAACATTCAACATGCAACATGCAACAAGCAAAAAGTACTTACGGCCAGCAAAGTGAAGTAAAACTAAAAATGCGCAATGTTGCAGTTACACGTATATATGTACATGCATACAATCACCTAGAAGCACCCAACCTACAGCTCTATACTATACTAGTCGTAAAGAGAGTAGTTTGCATATACAGTTTTTCACCAGTGTTTAAATTGGTGACGTGTAATAGTGACAATGGAACTAACGTCAAATGATGAATGGTGTCACAAAAGCAACAATTTTAGCTAAGCTAATACTAATATAAGGTACATAAAATACGCACAATCATACATACACGTAAACAAAAATTAACATCACTCACATAATATTTTTTCTTATCTCAAAAAAATTGGTAACACTTGCAATGGGTATCATATCAATACCTAACCTAACCATACTCATACTAAACATAAAAATATTATAAACATAAAAGAAAGCTTGCTCCAATCCTTTCTGTATCCTCCTTATTTATCGTGATTTCCCTTTTTTGCATTATTCGTAAGCTCTCTAATGTGTATCGGACTTTTCCTCTTTTGATTTTGTCTATTATTGTGGTATTCGCGAGATCAGCTGTATGTCCAGTTGCTGTTATGTGTTCTGATAACGCAGAGTTGTTGTTGTTGTTGTTGTTGTTGTTGTTGTTGTAGCGATTAGGTTACTCCCCGAAGGCTTTGGGGAGTGTTATCGATGTGATGGTCCTTTGTCGGATACAGATCCGATACGCTCCGGTAACACAGCACCATTAAGGTGCTGGCCCGACCATCTCGGGAACGATTTATATGGCCACATTGAATCTTCAGGCCGTCCCTCCCTCCCCACCCTCAAGTTCCATGTGGAGCTTGGGGTCGCCAGAGCCTCGTCTGTTAGTGAAACGGGATTCGCCGCTCGAAGGCGAGGTTGACAATTGGGTTGGAGAAGCTATATGTTGCGCTGGCAACCTGCAGGGTTGCGCTACACGACCCCTTGAATCCTACGCAGAGTTGTTCTTTTTCTTCTGTATGTCAGTTTCGTAATCTGTTAGTCGTACGCCAAGAGTTCGCTTTGTGGTCCCAATATATACCCGGTTGCAATTTTCGTTAACTTTTTTATTTCCCATGCAACTGATTTCATACACAACATTATTTTGTTGTAGGGTCTCAATGGGGCTCTTTGTATTTGTAAATATGCTGGATAGGGTGCAGTTGGATTTATCTGCTATTGTATTGTTCGGCTTAATATTCATGTTTTTGGGAACAGTTTCCGTAAGTTTGGGGATATATGTAACGCTGTAGTATTGTTTGGTTGAAATTTTTCTTTCCGATGTTGGTGCTTTGGTATGTTTCGTTTCTGTTCTCAGTGTTTTTTGTTGTATTAGATTTTGTATCATGTTGTTTGTGGGTAGTTGTTATTTCTTAATATTTGGAATATTTTTCCGATATTGGCATTGTGAGATTGTTCGTGGCTTATAGACAGAACTTTGTTTACGAAATTTCTCGCTGTGTTTAATTTATATTTAAAGGGCTGCAATGAAAGGAAATTTATCATCCGTCCCAATGAAGAAGGTTTGGTATACCAATCGAATAAAATAGATCCATTATTTTTGTGGACCTTAACGTCAAGAAAGGGGATGCTGTGCTTTTTTTCTACTTCCAGGGTGACCAGAAATTTTATTTTCGTTGTTGTTGCTTTAATGTTGCAAAAGTGTTCTCGAGTAAATAATCCATAATTATATCTGCTATGGTTGGGGAGAGGTGGTTGCCCATGGGCATTTTGTCAAAAGAAACACAACTCAGCAGAAAAGTTCATAATAGAAGTTTATAACAAAATCAAAACTTTCCTAAAGCAATACAGAATCGAAATAGTGATAACAGAATCAGACAAAGGGAAAAGGACAGTCGCACTTTACAAAAAATGGAGGATATCAAGAGAATAAATCTGAATGGCAGTGTCAGCTACACCGCCAATACCAGTCCTGTTTTCTTGTATGCTCTTTATTCCCACTTATACACATTCACTTCCACACAATGATTCATCAGATCCTCTACTTTTCGGTTGAGGAGGACAGTAATATATTCTTTCTTTTTCTTCTCTCCTTTTTCTTTCTCAGTGCTCGCCATTCCCAGGTAGTTTAGAACTACACTATTGCCAATAATAAATGAGAAAGCGTCAAGTGAAAATTCGAAAAGGTCAATTGTTATTAAGAATATCCAGTTGTAAATGAGAAAAGTCAGTTCGAAATGAGAAAGCGTCAATTCTAGTTGAGAATAGTAAATTATGATATCAGTCAATTGTAAATGAGAAAGGTTTGAATAAAATCTCAATAGCGTCAATTGTTATTGAAAAACTACGACAAGTTGAATGACTACCTCCGAACTGCTGCTAAACGGATAGAAAGTGGGATAGTCTGTAGCCGCACGTGCACCAGTGGCCTGTTCTCGTTTTCAATGGACGTTTTCTCATTTACAACTGAAAAGTGTGTTGCTGATTCCACTGCTGGGTGCACTTAAAAATTTATACTTTACATACCTGCAAGTTTGTAGGTGGCACTCTATTGTGTAGCACGCTCATGTAACTGCAACTGTTCATGTGGTCTCATATTTTTCCCAGCATAACAACAACAGTTACAGTTAGTGCAGGAATGTTCAGCAATAAATATGTTTGTATCACTCTGTTCCATATTGCAAAAACACAATGCGCCTACGAAGCCATGTACAAAATGGCCAGTCAAAGAGTGTTGCAGCAACAAAAAAATGACCGGAAAAAACAACAACAAAAAATAACAATTGTGTGAGTCTCTGATTGCCTACAACCCAATGATGTGGAAGTGGTGTGGCATGAGTTACAAGAAGGTAGTCAACTAAGAGAAAATATATGACTATATGCAACCGCAAATTAAAATACGACCATTCATTCGGCCACCCAACAACAAACATTTGTAATAAGGAAAATAAATGTAATGCAGCATAACTTGTTTATATTGTATTTGTTTAAATTTTTAGTTTAAACTATTTTTCTAAACAATTATTTAAAGCAACTATGGCCTCGAATATCTAAGAACGTCAGGAAGATGGATCTACTCTACCAGTGATTGATCGAGTGGTGCACGCATCCGAAGGGGTGCCAACATCAATGGATATGGCTGTTGATCTTGCTAGTTTGGACAGCGAATACACTGTTGACGTCTGTTGATGGCTGGTAGCATGTTTGACATAATGGGCCATTTGGCTTCGAATGACGATTTCGCCATGCATAGGGTCAATATTCTGCGTTCAAAGGCGGCTTCCTTTAATTTTCTGTTCTTTCTTGAACAAGGCGAATTAAGTATAGTCCTTATCAAGGAGGAAGGCGCAAATATAATATAACGGGTTGGCTCGTCTTTTGTTACGGCGGTAAGAGCTTGAGCCTGGTTAATAAGGAGATGATAGATCGAGTTGTGCCACAGATATAATATGTTGTCTATAAACGAAGTACCTCGTGGTTAAATACATAAACCCCAAAAGCACTAACTCTCTTTTCTTATATTGACCACAGATAACGAATTGATTGCAGATAAATATTGTGGTTTATACCTAATAAGTCTACTTTACACTATATATTAAGGATACGCCTAATATTAGAGATGATCAATAATGAAAGAATTCTCATTCAGCCAGAAAAGCTTGATTTGCGTGCAGAGCTTAGATCTCAATGGTAAGTAATGTTACGCCCTTCTGACAGCAATTACATTGATCACCTTAAAGGAAATGATAAATCTCGATCCATTTGAATCGCCGGCACATAGTATCAGCTCGCATTTGCAATGCCGGTTTAAGACCCGAAAAACGCTTATAAATCAAAAGCAAGCCAACTTGTGGCTTCGTCCTTAACAAGGCGGACTACAGTTCTTCGATTTCAACCCAGATTTGTAGGCTCGCCACTCTTTTCCGAGAAATAAGATGGGCGCTGAAATAAGGCACTGAAATGGGATGGGCGCTGAAATAGTTTTAGGGTGAGTGTCCGATTAAATTGCTTAATTATAAACCCAATATGCGCCAGAGGGTTGGTGTATAGAGAGTACTCTGCCGCAGCTCAACGTAAGTGAGAAATTTAAGCTGGCCGATCACCTCAACATGTTCCGGGTGCAGGTCGCCGCTATTTAGCATAAAACAATCTGCCAGTCAGCAGTTTTCTAATGAATTCTAGTAAAGACGATTCGACTTCCAAAGCTAGACATGACTATACAATCGCCTCCAATACAGATCTTTAAACCCTTGATTAAAGTAATGGGAAAAAATTTCTCAATGCTAGCGGTGGTACTGGTTGATGTGACGTTTGAAATTACCGTTGGTTCCGTTAATAATTGCGACTCATTCGCTGATTACTTTGCAAACAAATGCTAACGGTGGCTTCGATGCATCGTTGTAGGACAAAGCAGTCACAACTTTCTCTTGCCACTTTCCAGACAGAAGAATTGCTTTAGTCTTCATTTCTGCCACTGATACTTTCGCTTTCCGAGACTAAAATACTCACTTCTTCAGCAATACTCAGCACGTGATCGTCACCACCGACGGATCCGATTGTATAAGGGACGCTACAACTACTGCCTTTAACCTTCCTACTTATGAATGCTGAGGTCAAGAGAGTACACACAAAGAATATTTCATCGAGTGGCTAAAAGATTTTCGATCTGTTAAAATCAAGGATGCAAAAATAAAAAAATTTTATTTGGACCACAGCTGAAATCTTTAACTACCAAACCTTAACCCTCACAACCGAAAAACATATTCACACTCGGACACATTATGACATCAGCCACAAATATGTCTCCTTTGTGGTTCAGTCTAGCTAGCATATGTTGTTGGTGTAGAGAGAGTTGCTCTCGTGTTTGCTTGTGGTCAACCAAAATTATGGGCACGTACTCATCTCGTACCAGCAATTAAATGCTTGGAATAGCCAACCGCACACTTTGATAATGAAAAAAAAAAGTTTCTTTTATATGAATTAAAAGCAGGTGTTGCCTTTATATTACTTGATTGCTCGTTTTTTGTGTTTTTTAAGGAAATCAACAAAAGAAGACTTTGGCTTATGGTTGCACACTTTTTTGCAGCACCCATACATATACACTTTTATGATTTATGCATGCAGGTCGTGTAAACGTTTTTAAATCTATGTTTGTAAATGACCATTAGTACTTTCATCAGCACAATTAAAATAGTACAAACATATACGCATGTTTGGGAACCTGCATTGCATACATTTAGGCGCTTAATGCTAGTTTTTATGAGTTTCAGCGCTTTTGACTGCCTTTTTTTCTTTCAAAGTAATTACGTGAGTACCCTAAACAGTAAATACATATGATGAATTTCATATGAAAACCTATAAAAAAGGGCACATTTTGAACCCGACCCCCTCAGATTTTGATGAAATTTTGCATACAGGTACACTTTGCCTATACAAACACCACCCCGTTTTTAAAAATTGCATTTTTGAAAAATTGTGGGCGTGACAAGGTGTGAAAGTTGTGAAAAATGACGGTAATAGGTACTTAGGTAAGGCTTTTTCAACTGAGCACCGTTTTCACCAAAGTCAATATTTTGCGATGATATTTGGTCAGCGCCGAGTCTTGTGGTCGAGAAGAATAATGTGTGAATTGTGTTGCAGAATTCTGCATGTTTTTTTTAAATTGGCAATTAAATATTTTTGGATTGTTTTGGGAAATTAATTGTTCATCCGAAAGTAAGTAAGTTTATCCACAATATTTTGCGATCCGTCTTCAACAGTGGAATTTATTTACTTGACATAAAAAATAATTATAACCTTTGCACAGGGTATGACCAGTATTTCCATTAGCAGACGAACGTAATTTCGTTAGTTCGCTAAATTTAACATTTTCATTACTTATTCGCACTATATTTGTGTACACTGTATTATGGTCATTTTTTTGAAAAGGGTTCACCAATGATTTGGATTCGGCATTTACTTTTTATTTTTTTCCTTATTGAAAACAAAATTTTTAGTACTAAAGGTTTCGTAAAACAAAGCAACATTTTCAAACTATTTCTGATCTCAAGCATTTTTTTTCGTAGATTATCCCAAAAATGATTTTTACATAAGCTGTTCTTTAAAATAGCTATCTGCATGGCGGAGAAATTGTTTAAATATTCAATTGTTTATAGAAAATTTATTGCAAACCAACAACAAAAACAATTTTTGCAAAAAAAAATAATTTTTCCCTGTACTTGAATGTCTTTTTAATTTATACCTAAAAAGTTGTCGCATTTGGACGCTTACAGCAGTTGAAAAAACCTTACCCACTTTTAAGCTGTGATAACTACGATTCGAATACCTTTCCAATGGTACCAACACCTTTGAAATCAGTTGAACCATTCCGCAGTTATCACAGCTCAAAGTACCTATTACCGTCATTTTTCACGCATCGTAGCTTTGGAGAGCGTCCCACGCTTTTACTGACGACCCGCTGCAGCAATACAAAAAAGGAGAGGCGTTGCTGAATTCGACACCTATACATTTCCAAAATCGAAAATGGACCGAATTCAAAGCACCTTTGGAAGATGGAAATCAAAATTTCAATTAGAAGTGCAAAGCCAAAATTGGAACGGAAAACCGTTTTCAAGATCGAAACAGTTTACAACCCGTTCTTGAAACACTATGCGAATTCGATATAAAAACGAAACTAGAGCTGAAAGAATTTTGGAAGAACCAAACAGAACCAATAGCAAACATCTCTCGAAACCACAACGAAGCCGCAGTTTTGCCCAACGAACTGAAATTAATAAATAACTAACGGGAGCTAGAACCAAAACAAAACTCGGAACACTTTAAATTACCAGAACGGAAAAACTTTTAATAGCGGGAATGGAAATAACCCGAAATTTGCTTCGATGTCTTGGCTTGGCTACAGCCACTTAACCCCCCTATTTGGCATAATAAACCTAAGCTAAACGAAACAAAATTTGTCCACAACTTAAACAAAATCGAAACGTGAATTTAATACGGAGAGCCAAATCAAAAGTATGCTTAAGTTTAGGAATTGCAAAATTTATTTTACCGAAATCCCAAAATTCTAAAGACGAAACCGGAATCGAATTATGAAGTATATGTTAACAAAAAGTTATCAATACATTATCAAAAATGTTTAAGCTATTTATCAAAACGTTATCGATTTGTTATCGGAGTGTTATCATTTTGCTATTAGCGTTATCAGTCTTTTTTTCGATTTCGTTTCAAAAGTTATGATTTGCAATCGGAAAGTTATTGCCTAACTATCGGCAATCGATTGGTTATTTATTGAAAAGTTATCGATATGCCATCGAAAAACTAGCAGCTTTCCGTATAGAGACAGTGGTTGGAGAGAAATGGCCTGAAGTAGCAGTGCGCGACGGACGGAGTAAGTGAGGATGGACGGGGCGGACGTCTTCCCTGGCAGGTAGATGATAGGAGATCAGCTAACAGCAGCAATGGCGAATCAGCACAGCAACAGTCGAAAGGCGAGTTGGTACCAGCGACGGATGTGGCGACGGTAACAATTGGGCAACAGTGCGACGGAGCACGTACCAGTGGCATAGTCAAGGAGGAGTGTCGGTTCCAAGGTGGGGCTTTATTATCTTTAAAGAGGGCTACCAGTGTCGGCTTCTCGTGGGTGGATGCTGTCAGAAATGGCGGCTTTTCGTTGGCGGAGGTGGCGGTTGCGAGGGAAATCTGAGAGAAATGAAGTGCCAACAGCAAATTCATTTCTTTTATACTGTTCTGTTATGATGCGTTTAAGAAATGAACCGCTAATTTGGCATTTCAGTGAATTGCCATTTCAGTGAATTGCCATTTACTGTTGCCTTGTTGTTTTATGTATATGCTTTGTTGCTGTCACCAAATGCCACTCGACTGCATAGGTATGTGATTGTTGCTGTTGGCTGCCTGTTAATCTACTATGTGTTGTATAATTCCAGGCGCAGGCGTATAAGGGTTACAGTGGGGGTCGTACTATTGTAACGTTACGTTACAAATTCTTTATTGACGTGTAATAGAATTGATACAGAAAAATTATCGATTTATTAACGAAGTCTTACCAATTTGTAATAGGTGTGTGTTATCGACTTATAGTTTTGTTATGAAAGAGATACCGATAAAACTTCAATACAAATACATTGACACACCTGTAACCCGTTGATAGCAGAACCTTCAATCTCTAGGCGAGCTGTAGTTAGCAAAACTCAAACCTGTATGTTTGCAAATCGAACTTCATCAGTGCTTGGTACTTACGCCTAGTGATTAAATTGCTATCAAAAGTGTCGACACTGTATCGATTAAAAATACTCAATCAAAGTATCGATGTTAATACTCATACTCTGTAAAAGGATCGAGTCAGTATACACGATGCTAGTGAGTACTTCGGAACTTTTATACAAAAAGAATTTACTTTGTGTTTTTTTCAGATTGTGACTCAATTATTTGAAGTGAAGATAAATAAGAGAAAGTGAAAGTAATTTAAAAGTTCCTTACAGAAATAAAAAGTAAATGTATACGCTTTTTTAACCCGTTTTTAGTTTACAAAAATTCACACATCATTATTCACAAATTGATGAAGAGAAAAACCACTCAATTTGATTACGAGATTATTTGTTTTAGTGCAGCATATTTTGCACACTCACACACACACAAAAATATTAACATATCATCTTCAAACCCCAAACCTTCATATGAAAGCAACAACTCCATACAACAAAGTGGGCGTGTCAAACGCCAAATGGCATAATTTATTACAAATAACTGCAAACAGCTTCAATCTGTTGTTGACACAACATTTACGACAATTTTTGTTTTATGATTATTTATGCACCACTGCATATTTGTTTTTAGCGTTTTTATGTACGAAAGAATCATAACGTTTTAGTGGCCGCAAACTGTAGTTGGCTCCAGTACATATAAGACTGATATTTGACTCCGGCAGTAGAACAGAATGGCTTGCTTGTGTGCTGCATGTTCTTGTTGGCTTTCCAAAGTTCTGTTGTTTACACGCACGATTCAATTTTGATTTAATGAAATTAAAGGAAAAACGTACGAACTACTCACAAATCTGCAAAATTGGAATCAAAAAAAATGTCCAGGAATTTAGAAAATATGTTAGCAGTTAGGAACATTTGTCGAAATCAACGAAATGGAAGAGTGACGAATGAGCAGCGAATTAAATTGCCATCAAACACGGCAATGGCAGCCATTGCAAATTTTTTAAATAAATCAAAGTGAAGCTTAACATTTTTGATCACATATAGCGAAGGCAAAGTGCGATAATGCTCCAAAATTATCCCTCCCGCATGATGCAATGGTATATGATAGGGGCGAATCCCTGCGACCTAGTAAACATTCTACTTGAATTATGGAGGTAGCACTACATACTTTTCATTGTAGCAGCGACGAAGAGGTGATGGACCAGATATATAAACTTTTGGTGATGGAATGTATCTTCCGCGTCGTGGCTGAAAAGCTATAAGACTACAAAAAATGTCGGACCATTCAAAACCAAACGTATATTCAGCCAAGTTAAAATATCTGTGGTGTCATTTGTATGTCGGCTATTTTTAGTACAAAATGGAAGAATCTAGCTAAGCATTTCCAAAGTCTTCGCGTTAAGACCGGGACCTTAAAGATTGAATTAACAAATAAGATCGATTATTGTAAACCCAGATGTGTGCTCTCATATATATACAATGAATTTTGGGGAGTTCTTGATAATTATACACCCTCTGCCAATGTTCGAATCGCTGAAATGTCGAATAAATATCTCTAATATTCAGTATGGCAAAATGGTCTTTATTTAGACAACTTTGGGAGTAGAACTTCACAATAACAATTATACTTCACTAATAGCGTGTATAAATCAAAGTGATTAGTTGTTACTCAGCTTGCGCTGCTTTTATACTCTCTGTTGCCTCGTTCGCATATTTCTCTTAAGGTCTAGACTTTTCACGAACATGCCTTCTGGAACAGTTGTATCTCATACTTGGTTGTTTAGTTATATGCGTGTGTATGTGTAACAACTTCTGATCTTAGCTGATGATTACATATGTGTATGTGAAATAATTTCTTCGTTTCGAGTTGCTGATTATGGTTGTGGACATAAGGGTGCAGATCCGGAAATAAACAAATCTTACAAGCTGCCAAATCAATGCAGTTCTTTTTAGCAGAAGTAGTAGCCGTGTCTAAAGCAGTAGAAACACTGAAGGAAAATAGCTTTAACTGTAGCCGCGTAAATTTTTACATTGCAAGCCAAGTAGCAATTAGGGCTATAAACTCTTTTAGCACAACAAATTTAAAGGGTGTGAGAAATCTCTGGAAAGAATCGGGATAGGGAGAAATATATTTTTTTTTTTTTTTGGCATTTGGGATTAGTGGCAGGGTTCTATGACCATAGCGCCAGGTACAAAATCAAAATGGACTTTCTAGATTGTCGTTTCATTTCACATGTTCCTCCGTTATTCACAGTAGCTCCGTTATTCAATAATATTTGAATTCCGTTATTTCTCGAAATTTAAATTTTTTTGGTTTTTAAATGGCAACACGCCAGTCACAAAATAAGCCATATATATTTCAAAACTACTGCTTCCACCACTTTGTAAACATCGGTGTACACGTGTATTGCCGCATCTGCCATTTGAGCATTCTTGCACCTACCTTCAACCTCAATTGGGACTCTAAGAAATCCATCGAAATTCAGGTGTGGAGGTAGTCTGCCCGTCCAATATTGGATGACGCTATACTTCTATCGGTATCGGAACCGATGTTATTTTTTTTTAAGTAATTTTTTTAGTATCAACGAATTTCAAAATCGATCAATATTCCTTACAAAAAAAGAAACCCAAAAAAAAATTATTATCTTCATGTATCGCATTAAAATGCATACAAGTTGCTTCCATTCGTAAATTAAATATTATTTTTCCTTCATTTAATTTTATCAACTAAGTTGTCAATGTGTCTTTCACAATGTCCTGGTGACACTTTAAATTAGAAATAAGAAACAAACATTAACTTGAAAGGCAGCAGATATCTTTCAGTACATAACCCCTACTCTACTACCACTATCAACACACTACAACTATTTAACAACAAAACTACAATACAAAGTATAAAATACAGAATAAAGGAAGCAAAGTAAGTAAGTACATGAAGTAAACAAACTAATGTTCCTTTTAGACACATTTTTCCTTTTTCACTTATTTTGCGAGTGTCATTCCCCAAAAAGCTCCTCATGCACCCACAAATGCCCAGCGACAATGTTTGTATGAATAGAGCAGTGCATTTTGCGAGGAACCTTTTTGTGTGAACAAACAAACAAACAAAAAATATTTAAAGCAAAAGTACGCTTTAAAAATTATAAATGTACCCATTTTTCTCCTTTTCATTGCATTTTTCTAAGTACTTAGTATTTTTCTCCTCCGCTCTATGTGCTCGTACTTATTTATGCAGCAATGCAAAAATATCGCTCAGAGCCAAAAACATTCGTTTCAGTACAATATTTGAGTGTATTTTAATGCAACCTGCAACGACATTATTTCCTATTTGTTGTTGCTTGTTATTTAGTGGCATAAATTTGTTGTTGTAGTTGTTTTCATATAATGTCTTTGTAGCTGCTGCAGCTGCTGGCGGCAATGGAAGGACCATATTTTTTTTCGTTTTTTTTTCAAATTGCAATGCAGCAGCTCATCAAGGCGACAATCTATGAATGTAGACGATTTTTATACTTCTTAAATATATGTTTTGTATGTATGTGTGCATAAGCCCTGAAAAGCAGCAAAAGGCGGCCTTTACACTCTAGCCAAGCTATAGTTTTGCAATTGGTGAAAGCGGTAATAAGGCAGTAAGAATACCTTTCGTTGGTGAATGTATTTAAATAGTGTTCGTTGGTGCCAATGTTGGAGGTCTTTTCACTACTCACACACACAAGCAAATGTTAGTACAGTTTTACGCAACAAAATAAGACCGTGTTTTCCGCAACAAGAGCTTCACCCTACTAATAGAGCTTAGGATATCAACGTTGTGGTATTCTCGATCGATACAAAAACTCACAAAGGGAAAGCCAAGGAAAAGAGAGGAAAAAAGGAGTGGAGAGGAAAGGAAAGATAAGAAGCCAAAACCCAGCCGCAACCCAAAGCGGATATCGTGTTCCCAATTTGCTATCGAAATCTTAAGGGTTTGTTATCGGTGAGGTATCGGAGTTGTGTTAGCGATTGAATGAAAGCTTTGTACTCATTTTTTAGCAAGAGAGCTATCGGTGTATTATCGATAAGTTTTCGATTTGTTATCAAAGTGTTAAGAACTAGCTCAATCGATATTAAAGTTGATTGATTTTTTTGTCCACGAGTTACCGGTTTGTTATTGATTTATTATCATAAATATGTCGATTATTTATGTAAAGGTCATCGATATGCTAGCAAAAAGCTATAGAAATATCACCAATTTGTTAAATCGGTCTTATATCCATTGATTAATGAAAAGCTCTCGATTTATTTCGAAAAGTTATCAATTATTTATCGAATAGATATCGATTTGTTATTGTTTTCTTATCGATATGTTGTCGATTTGATAACAAAGTGTAATTGATTTCTCATCAGAAAGTTATCAATTTGTTATCGACAGCACATCTGTTTTTTATGAAACAGATACCAATAAAACTTCAATATAAATTCAATGACATGTTCATAACCCGTCGATAACAAGCCTATAATAAACCAATCAGAAGTCGATGGCCCGTCGATAACAAACCGATAACACGACAATAATCCAGCAGTGGTATCCTCCATATGAAGCTAGTTCATTCCCCGCTGTAGTAAGACCAATGACAGCTAAGCTGCCTTGTCTGCGAATTGTGAATCCTTAACCGCGTGAAGCTACTTTTTCTCCGTCACTCGTAAAATAAAAACGATGACAGATAAATATAAAAGTCAGAAGATCAAATGTATTTGATTTCAAGACCTACAACTTTTTAACCTGGCGTATTTTGCAGACGACGACCCCATTTAGTTACCATGTGAAGGAGCTGGACAATAACAAGACAAGGTGGTTTAATTTAGACTAATCTAACCAATAAACAAACTAGAATTTGTTCACTACACTTCGACGTTGCATTTACCAAGGGAACGTCCTTAAAGTGGCGAGGAAAACCTCCGTATCCAACCACTTCATCCAAACTGTAAAATGTATGAGTTTCTGTTTTGTTGACCAGGCAAACCTAAACTTCCTGAACGCAACAAAGAGGTGGCTGATATACGCGGCTAAGTGCTGCCGAAAATGCTGAAGAGACTTGGAAACTCTGCCCCATGCACTCAACAATTGAGCTCCCCACTCATCGGTTCGACAGCGACGTCACAATAACATCCAAGATAGGCTGGTCCGAGCTCTGAGATGTGCAGGGAACGTGTAGGTAAATCGAACATACTCCCATGGTACTGCTGGCGTTTTGAGACCTGGTATCTTCATAAGTATGGGACGGTTATCATCTTGATTAACATGACCATTATTTTTGAGATTAGAATGGCAACCATCAAGTAGGCTCGGTAGTAGACGCTAGAAAAGTATCAGTCTCTAACGGCGTTTGGCTTCGAAGTAAGGGTGAAGCTGTTTTTAGTGGGAACTCTGGGCAGATGGGACGCTGCAAATGAACGGGTCACAAACCTTCTCAACATCTAACGATACTATACAAGTTTCATGACACTTTACGTGGAAGAAGTAATCTGCATCAGTAACTATCAAATCCCTAGGAGGACTCCGTTAAGAAACTTTTTTCTCAAGTATTTAGATATTATTTCTCCTAAAACTTAATCCAAATGCTGTTAGAGAAATATGTTTCATTCTTGGTTCTATTTTATTGCCCTTAACTGTTTGCTTTCTTTTATTTATGGCGACAAACACGTTGGGTTGCTGTGCTGATTTCCGTTGCCGCGCCTACTAAATAGTGAACTATTTACTACGTCTACTATTATGCAATTTTGGCCTCATTAGATGATGTGACTCAGAAGTATGGCAAAGGTTTTATGCCCATTTTTTAATCTTTTTTATTTCACAAAGCTGTGAGCTGAAAGAAGACAAATTCGGAAGAAATAATTACAGGAAAGTACTACGTTTAAATTATATATTTTTTAGTAGGATATTAATAACTAACTGCATTAATTTGTGTACAAAAATGTCGGTCAAAAAATTTTCCTTAAAAAATCGTTACGGTAGAGCTCTGCGTCATCATATAAGATGATAAGGTAATAAATGTCTTTAGTGCTACCAGGTGACATTTGAAATGACCGTAGGAATAGTATTGTAAAGCTATATAGAGCAAAGTTGGGTTAGAGCAGACATTCCGAAGGCTTTGGGGAGTGTTATCGATGTTGATGGTCCTTTGCCGGATGCAGATCCGGTACGTTCCGGTAACAAAGCCACATTAAGCTACTAGCACGACCATCTCGGGAACGATTTATATGGCCACATTAAACCTTCAAGGCCATCCCTCCCTCGCCACCCCGTAGGTGAGGTTGACAATGGGTTGGAGGAGCTATATATTGTACTGGCAACCCCTTGAGAGGGTTGCGCTACAAAACCCCTTGAATCCCATCTCACAGGTATCGTGGGCACTTTTGATTTGTCAGCATCTTTGCTCACTGCTGTTAGAGAAAAATTACAAAATTTTCACTCGACGACGGATACTAAAACATGTTTCTGATTATTACCTCTTCATCAGCTAACTTTTCGGGTGCTGAGCTTTTTCTCGAGTCCACCTACACTCATACTGTTTTTAAGGCAGTTGCCTCTATCCACTCAGACATTGGAGTGCCCCTCTGCACGCGTTGTAATATGCAAATTTTATCGCATTTTACGGCCGCCGTGGTGTGATGGTAGCGTGCTTCGCCTACCACACCGAAGATCCTGGGTTCACGTCCCGGGAAAAGCAAAATCAAAAATTTTAGAAACGAGGTTTTTCAATAAGAGTATTTTTCTAAGCGGGTCGCCCCTCGGCAGTGTTTGGCAAGCACTTTGAGTGTATTTCTGCCCTGAAAAGCTCTCAGTGAAAACTCACCTGCCTTGCAGATGCCGTTCAGAATCGGCATAAAAGAAGTAGGTCCCATCCAGCCAATTTGTAGGAAAACAAAGAGGAGCACGACGCAAATTGGAAGAGCAGCTCGGCCTTAGATCTCTTCGGAGGTTATCGCGCCTTACATTTTTTTGTTTGTTTTTTAATTGAGAAGTTATGGATTTATTATCGGCTTGCTTTCGATTATTTACTGAAAAGTTATAGATATGTTATTAAAAAGTTAGGGAACATTAATCGATTTGTTATCAAAGAGGTATCGATAAATTCTTGAAGACTTTTTGACTATTTATCGAAGAGTTATATTTATTTTATCACCAAGATATGGTTTTTTTATCGAAAATTTATCAATTTCTTATCAAAAAATTAAGGGTTTATTATCAAAAATGTATCGGTTTGATATCGAAAGTTTATCGATTTCTCACCGGAGTGTTACCAATTTGTTATTTGCGTGTTATTGATTTGTTATCGACGACTCATATGCCTATTAAGAAACAGATATCGATAAAACTCCAATATAAGATCCATGACACAACGCTTCAATAACAAGAACAAATCAATAGTTAGACGATTATATACAGAATTTATTTTTCTCGCAGTTTACAAAAACGCTTACCTATTAAAGCATACAAAGGCCCAATTATAACTATCCTCACAGCAGAACAAATAACTGCGACAATATGAATCAATGAATCTGTGTGTTGTGCTATTATCTGCTGCGACATCTAGCGGTTATCATAAACGACCATGCAAACAGCCTCACTCTCAGCTTACTGCCATCTAGCAATTGACAGCAGAAAAACTACAGATTCATCAATTCCTGTTATGGAAGTGGGAATGTTTGGCATAGCTTCCTATGTAGCGGTTTGATGCGACCTCTAATGCTACTTAGTCGCTGAACAAATCACAAGGTCACATCGCAGTTGATTGGATATGTGATTGCCTTATTTTATTGGTAACGGTGATTGCGAACGAGCCTCTGATGACATAACAGATAGTCAGTCACTGCCTTTTATTAACTGAAAGAAAAAGACTGGTAAAATCAACCGAAATACGGGTCAATTCAATCGAAATTTCTGTTAATTTTTATCCATTGCAAGAAGATGTCGAATCAACTGCGCACAAATCGTTGATTCGTAATTGACCGTTTTAGTAGTCAAATGAACAAAAAAAGTTGTTGCGACAGCTTTGTACGAACATACCTATGTTGCCATATACATAAATAAATAAATGTAAAGCGCGATAACCTCCGAAGAGATCTAGGGCCGAACTTCTCTTCCAATTTGCGCCGTGCTCCTCTTTATTTTCCCCACAAATTGGCAGGGCGGGACCTACATGTTTTATGCCGACTCCGAACGGCATCTGCAAGGCAGATGAGTTTTCACTGAGAACTTTTCATGGCAGAAATACACTAGGAGCGCTTGCCAAACACTGCTGAGGGGCGACGTCGCTTAGATAAATTTTCTTCTAATTGAAAAACCTTATTTCTAAAATTTTGATGTTGCTTTGCCCGGGGTGCGAACCCATGGCATACGATGTGGTAGGCGGAGCATGCTACCATCACACCACGGTGGCACTTACTAACCGAACGTCAATTGGGCTTACATCAAATTTGCTGGCACACATTAAACATTATACACTTTATTATTTTGTTTTATTAAACGCACTTTCACCAAATTTTATATTTCATAATTTATTTAATTAATAGTTTTGAACTTCGCTTTGCAAATAGAAATGAAAATAGTTGTCACAAAACTGATTCTCAATTCTTTCAGTTGTAGCTCAGCTCATTCTCAATTTCTTCTCTCTCATGTAGTTGCCACACTTGATTGTGTCGAACTTGTAGTATAAATGTTTGACATAACATTATAAATAGCGAACTGGTAAGTTATAGAAAAGTAAAGAATCAAATCGCTAGAAGTTAATTCACCGCTGGAGTAACTTTACATGTAATTCGGCAAGTTAAATTTTCGTAACACTTTAAGTTGAAACGATTCCAAAACAACTCAAACTTTTATGTTGTCGGAAACATCAACATTAAAAAAGGATGTTTTTTATTATCTTATTAATTTCGTTCGCGTGAGTGAAAATTCGTAAAAACGTGAAAATTCGTAAAAACTTGAACAAAATTTTACTAACTTTGGAAAAATCCTGTTCGTTCAAACAAAACTTTTGCAATAAGAGGGCGCAATTTTGCATTTCGCATGGAAGAGAAGTTGCAAAATTGTACCCGATAAATAGGTGTCCCGGTATCTCATAATTTTTTGTACATTAAATTCAAAAAAGGCTTTTTCGTTTTGTATTGATATCTGAAAAACTAGTTTTTTGTTGTTTTCCCATTTTGTGTGTTTTTTCGATTTGGTGATTTTCTTATTTTGGTATTTTTTTTAAACAAGTGGCACCATCGTCATAAGTACAAAGTAAAGAGCGCAGTGAGCGTAAAATTGTCTTTAAAATTTACTCATGTATTGATTGTTGATCGCTGTTGAAATGACCAGTGAGATCAGTTGTGTTAACAGAAAAATCAGTTAGATTGATTAGGAATCTGTCAATTTTACAGAATTTTGTTAACTTAATAGCGACAATTTCTCTTCTGTTGAAATTACTAAACTAATTTGTTTGCTTGACAAAGAACTCGGTCGAATTAACTATAATTCGATCAATTTCACCGAATCTCCATTAAGTCAAAAACAACAGAACCGATTTGTTGATTTTACTAGCACCATTTCTTTCAGTGTTCCAATCGCTGCAACTTACTGCGATATTTCCATCGCTATGTCGAAATCACAAGCGCAAAAAGCCTCGGTTGAAGGAGCAGCCTAACCTTATTAACACTCACTTACTGCAACAGGCCTCAATCAAAATTTAAAATTTTCTCTTCTTCAACATACGATTCTTTCTAAGACTTTCCACTTCTTCACACTCAATTGCGAAAAGGAAAAAGTGTGAAAATTGCTGACGTGACAAGGCATAAATTTGCGATTATGAGTAAATGATAAGTTTTCTAAATGACGTTAAAACACTTAATCATGGTTGATTAAAAATCAACAAACAAACTTTTGGCAGTTGTGGCATTGCGTTTAATAGCCAATTGTTTAAATAAAGCAGTTTGTTGTTGTATAAAAAAAAATCAAAGGAATGGTGCAGATGATGAAATTATTATTTAATCGAGCGGAAGTGTGAAGATAAGAATAGAAAAAAAATGTGCGCATTTTACATGCTTCTTCAATTTCAAAAGCCAAAAGGTGGTGTGGATAATTTCTAAGAAAGGGGAGATCATATATATAATTCATAAAGAAAGCAGAAAAAGGAGATAGAAAAGACTTTGCAGAGAAAGATGAAGATTGCGATGTTCTAAGCATTTACATTCATCATCATTCTTGCTCTAATACAAATTCATACTCAGTCGATAAAAATGAAAGTTCTGGTTTGAAGAAAATCAGAAATGAATGAATTAAAGGTGTATTTGACAAACTCAAATTTGTATAGAATAGCTCAGATCTTTAGGTTGCTGAAGCAATACTCTTGTCATCATCTAAAATTACATAAATTAATTTTCACCGTTACTTCAGGTCTCACATTTTTTTAAAAACTTCTATCAAGCAGGTACAGCAGTGAACAGAAACATAGCAGTGGCAATTTTTATCCCATTTCGTCTTAAATTATTCCTGTTTAACTCCGATATTTTATGCAACAATTGTATTCCCACTTATCACAAAAAAGTTTTCGAAAATTCGTGAAAATTTAAAACAAAAAACTTTCGAATCTTTTATTGAGGTTCTCTGAGTATGCTGTTTTGTAGCCCAATCAATTTCAGTCCCACAAAGTACAACTAATAGGTCTCTTGAAATTCACATTGATTTTTGACAATTTTGTTTCCGAAGGGTCTCTCAGATTTTTTACAATAAAAACAAATGTTCACTGTTTTTATCAAAAAAAAATGTAAAACACCCTTCGGGAAAAAAATGTTCAATAATTATTACGAATTTGGACTGACAGATAGCCTTGCAATTTGTTGGACTAAAAATGATTCGGCTACAAAACTGCATGGATAAAAAAATTCAGAGTAGTTTAAATAAAAAGTTCGAATTTTTTCGAAAAAGTTTTTGAGATTAGTTCGCGTATTTTGTTTTCAAAAGTCATAGAAATAACGGAAAAAGGAAAAATTTAATCTACTAAATATGATAAACACTGTATACGTATGAAAACAGTTTAAAAAAGTTTAATAAAATGCATTTAATTTAATGTTTGTTTAATGCGAGTTGAAATTAAAAATAAAATGTACAATAATGAACTTTCCGAAAGCTTTACGATGTAGGCTGAGCGGCATTCATTCTGGGAATTTTCATTGTGCAATCATTTGAATTCCGTAGATAAGCTTGCGCTTCTGTACATTAGTGCGGGCCGTTATTTAATCACAGTTTCCATTTTTTTTAGCTGTTCGAGTTGTTGGCGCCTAAAGTGTAACGTTAAAAAAAATAAAAAACATGCCCCTCTCGTTCGTATACTTACTTCGTCGATATGCCACAAATTAAAAAAAAAAATTCAGCACCCTGTAAAAATAGTGCAATCAAGTTTTTCTTTATAACATTATTGATTTCAATGAGTGATACATTATTGTAAAAATAACCTATCACTCATTGAAATCATTAGGCTATATCTAGATGCAACTTTTATCGACGTTTTCCTAAAATCCTAAACCGACACACTTTACAAAAAAAAAGAGTTAAGAAAAATTAAAGAATTGCTTCAGATATCATGCGTATGTCATTATATGAGTAAATAATATATGAATTTTGTAGTATTTACCACTGTGCAAAAAAGAAAGCGAAGTTAGTTATAGAAAGCAAAGAAAAAATCCCGATTTCGCTGCTTTTACAGGGTGCCGAAAATTTAATTTTTTAACTCCCCATAAAATGAGTGTAACAACCCACGGTATACATTTTCCACTTTTTTTGCTACAAACATCCTGATACGCTTTACTTTAGATCCCTGAGTTGTGAAAAAGGTACTTCACACCGATTGCCTTGAGTCAGAAGACTGACAATCACCAAAACTCGAAGTGGAGTTGCCAACCGGATGCCCGACCTATCAAGGTTAACTGTTGCGTTCGTCTATCAACAATTCAATGGAATTAACATGGTTGTTGGATATTGCTTATGTACGTAAGGCCAATCTCGGCAAATATCCACATTAAACCGCAACTTATTCCGGTCATCTCCGCAATATCCAAAACATGTTTACTTTATTACCATAGAAGGAGTGAAGAGAAATTTAGCCGATTTCCAATTCTTGCCGCAATGTTTTCATGCCTCTTACTTCTTGCTGTCAATCAGCTATTGTCATTAAGACAAGACCCATAAGTTGCCAGGCCCGGATCCAATCTGAAATATGTATATACGGCGAAGAGCTGTCTCCATTAGTAATCCTTTCCTAAATCTTTTTGGATTGTTTTCCGTTACAACAGGCAAATTCTTGTGTCTGCTTCAATAAACAGACCCTTCTGCTTCCATCAAAATGCTTTAAATTAGAATGCTATTTTTGAGTTATATACTTCAATGGTGGATACCAAATTCACCGCCAAAGGTAAGAAATGCCGAAAACGAAAGCACTAATAGCTTCCTGTTCCAATGCCCTTTACAAACCGATACTGACAATAAATTGTTTCATCGACAAGTTATTGTTTCGACATCGATAGCTTTAAATAGTCGATAACTTCTCGATAATAACTTGATGTCTATTCGATAGCATAACTTTTTTATAACAAATAGATATTTTTTTGATAAAAAGTCCATAATTTTTCGATACCATGCCGATAGAAAACTCCTAATACTCCGATATTAAATCACTAGCCTCTCGATAACATATCCAGATAAATAATCTCTCTCAGTGTTGCTGGCTCGAGGTCAAATTTTTTTGTTTGTTCCGCAAAAAACAATCAGCCCAATTCTAAACGAAAATTCCGTGCGAGTTTTTGCCTTCTCCCATTCCTCGTATTCTAAATAAAAATTCCTTGTGAGTTTTTTCACTTCTCCCTTTCCTCCTATTCTGAACAATGTTCGAAAAAGCGGAAACCGGTTATGGGAGAAAAGTAGGTATTATGAATGTGAGGGAGAGGGAGATTTCTCTGCCATTTCATAGGAGTTTTTTCACTAGTTAAATTAAAAGGAATGCATGAAAATAGTTAAAGGAAATTGATTATTTAAAGAAAGAACACTTATTTGTACAAATTTGTGCTAAAATATGTATTTACATTCTACCACAATATTTTCACTGTTAATACAACAACAACAACAACCACAATATTCTTTATTTTAAGTCGAAAAGTATATCATAAGCAACGGAAGAGCTCTTCGCATATTTGATGCAGCCTTCCAGAAATTGCGAAAGGATTTTTTAAGAAGGCTTAAACAGATTTTGGCTTATGGCGAATGGCAAACTCAACTCGACTTGGCCGCCAGAAAATTGCTTTGCAGAATGAATGCAGGCAACTCCAGCGGATTTGTGTTATCCTGCCGGTCTTCTTCTTATGCTCCTCTGTTGATGTTGCTGTGGCACCAATTCATTACTCATTTCAGTGAATACCACATGAAATGCCATAATGTGCATGTTTATACCTTATTTCTTAATTTCAAACAAATTGGCAACAATAATTAAATTTTACAATTTTTTAAACAAAATAAGAAATGCGCAAAGAAATATCAATTGACAAAACAGCTGACTTCGAAAATTCGAAATTCCTATTCCCCAATTATTCTTCTCCCTAGGAGAAAAGAATTGGAGGAATTTTTCCGCGGGAATAAAAAAATCCGCGAGAACAAAATTTCTCGAGAATATTTAGAATTGGTCTAAATAAAACACTAAGGTTTTTGTTTTTGCCCGAGCCCCCAATACTGACAGATATTATTAAAGAAAGGTCGCAAAAACATCAAGATAAATAATCGATAACTTTTCGATAACAACTTTTTGATAACAAACCAACAACTCGTCGATAAAATCGATAACGCACCGATAGCCTTCGCTATCAAAAGGATACTCGCAACAAATCGATAACTCGTCGATACCTCGTCGGTAACACCTATAAAAACCGTTAAACCATCGATAAGAAATGGATAACACCTATAATGACCTATCGATAACAAACCGACAACTTATCGATAACAAACAGTTGAAAACGATAGCAAATTAATAATCTTTCCATTCCCTTTTCTTTTTTCCTCTTCTTCCCGTTTGTTTAAAGCCCGTTCTTTTCCTTAACTTGACTTTCCTGGCCTTGTCTCGATTTACTGTCCGATTTCGATCACATCAAGTCTACAACCTACATTGTTCCCACATCACGCAATAATGCTATGACTACACTTACGGTTACATTTGCCTTACGCTTACCTTCTGGATTTTCGCATACAGTGAGCAAAGGCTTTTACCTATCAAAAGTTTGCATAGTCTTATCGCTGCGTAGCATTGAGCCACCCTAATATATAACTGTTTATAGGCTTGTTTGAATACAATCACATGCGCATACATACACATCCAAAATATTGGTGAGAATAAATTGCAACGGTTAAACGCATTTTAAATCACTCAACATCATACATTCCAACTTCAAAATTACTACCAACTTCAACATGGCTATAAACAAGAGCAGGCTCTTACGAGTACTACCCTCTTCTTCTCCACTACATACTAATTATACTCATACACAATTCTTCGGCTCGTTAAGCCATCAGTAGCGCGATTTTCATTAAACAACGTCAACACCAGCCGACCACCAACTTAATGCACTCACTCCAATTCCACCACTTGGATTCACCTAAAATACAAGTGGGCGGTATTTTGTGCGTTTTCTCATATGTTGCATATGTGGCACATAAACAACAACATGCCTTTACATATACTTATGCCTATATGTATGTTCTAGTGGTGCTAGTGGCTTGCTCATTTGTTCGCTGCAAATACTCGTTCATGCCGTTCTTAATGAGTTTGCTGGTAGCTTTTTTTTTGGTGTCGACTATTTTGTTAATTTACGCCGAAAATTTGTTACCGTTTTAATAAAGTCGAGACTGAAGGCAAATTTTGAGTAAGTTAAGTGTGAGTAAATGAATTGAATTTTATGGTGTGAAAATAATGCGGAGTAAGGTAATGAAATTCAATTTTAAAGAGAGAGAGAGGAGTAGAAATTAAAAATTGTTTAGTCCTATTTCAACTGTGTGAAAGGAATATTTGTTTGATTACTAATGTTTGAAATGCTTACGTTTTAAGCCCCAGCGCTTGATAACTGAGCATACATGAATACCACTTAAGTTCTTACATAATAAGTAGTATCTGTATAGAAAAATATATAAATATCTTGCATATTTTAAGGGGCATAGTCATTTTCAAATTACTTTTGAAGAATTGTTAATTGATCAGGATTACCAAAGTAAAAAATTATTGCGAATAGTTCTTTGGAACACTTCAACTTCGATGAGTTCCATCTTATCTTATTAACATTGAAACGTGAGTGTTTCGATGTTTGAATATTGAGGCGCCCCAATATTTGCCTTTGCCAAAACTGCTAGACAGATCGATACGAATTTGAGCACACAGCGAAAAACAAGAGTTTTCAAGAGTCTCCTGGCTATATTTAAAAAAAAGGGGTACAACGCCGCCTGATACTATTTAATATCTAATCATCTTTGTGACTCAATCTCAACTGAATACATTTGGGGGAAAAAAGACTGGTAAAATCAACCGAAATACGGGTCAATTCAACCGAAACTTCTGTTAATTTGTATCCATCGCAACGAGACGTTGAATCAACTGCGCACAAATCGTTGATTCGTAAGTGACCGTTTTAGTAGTTAAATGAACAAAAAAAGTTGTTGCGATAGCTTTGTACGAAAGTACCTATGTTGCGATATAAATAAATAAATGTAAAGCGCGATAACTTTCGAAGAGATCTAAGGCCGAGCTTCTCTTCCAATTTGCGTCGTTCTCCTCTTGATTTTCCCTACAAATTGTCCGGACGGGACCTACATGTTTTATGCCGACTCCGAACGGCATCTGCGAGGCAGATGAGGTTTCACTGAGAGCTTTTCATGGCAGAAATACACTCGGAGCGCTTGCCAAACACCGCCAAGGGGAGACCCCGCTTAGAAAAGCCTTCTTCTAATTGAAAAACCTTATTTCTAAAATTTTGATGTTGCTTTGCCCGAGGTGCGAACCCAGGGCATATGGTGTGGCAGGCGGAGCATGCTACCATTACACCACGGTGGCACTTACTAACCGAACACATTAAATATTATACACTTTATTATTTTGTTTTGTTAAACGCACTTTCACCAAATTTTATATTTTATAATTTATTAAATTTATAGTTTGGACATCGCTTTGCAAATAGAAATGAACATAGTAGTCACAAAACTGATTCTCAATTCGTTCGCTTGCAGCTCATCTCATTCTCAATTTCTTCTCTCTCATGTAGTTGCCACACTTGATTGTTTCGAACAAAACTTGTAGTATAAATGTTTGACATAACATTTTAAATAGAAAACTTGTAAGTTATAGAAAAGTAAAGAATCAAATCGCTAGAAGGTAATTCACGACTGGAGTAACTTTACATGTAATTCGGCAAGTTTAATTTTCGTAACACTTTAAATGTTACCAACTCAAACTTTTATGTTGTCGGAAACATCAACATTAAAAAAGGATGTTTTTTATTATCTTATTAAATCCGTTCGCGTGAGTGAAAATTCGCAAAAACTTGAACAAAATAATACTAACTTTGGAAAAATCGTGTTCGTTCAAACAAAACTTTTGCAATAAGAGGGCGTAATTTTGCATTTCGCTTGAAAGAGAAGTTGCAAAATTGTACCCGATAAAAAGGTGTACCCGCACTAAATTCAAAAAAGGGTTTTTCGTTTTGTATTGATAACTGAAAAACTGTTTTTTTGTTGTTTTCCCATTTTGTGTGTTTTTTCTATTTGGTGGTTTTCTTATTTTGGTATTTTTTTTAAACAAGTGGCACCATCGCCATAAGTACAGAGTAGAGAGCGCAATGAGCGTTAAATTCTCTTTGAAATTTGCTCATGTATTGACTGTTGATCGCTGTTGAAATGACCTGTGAGATTAGTTGCGTTAACAGAAAAATCAGTTAGATTGGCTAGGAATCTGTCAATTTTACAGAATTTAGTTAACTTAAGAGCGACAATTTCTCTTCTGTTGAAATGACTAAACTAATTTGTTCGTTTGAAAGAACTCGGTCGAATTAACCGTAATTCGATCAATTTCACCGAATCTCCGTTAAGTCAAGAACAACAGAACCGATTTGTTGATTTTACTAGCACCATTTCTTTCAGTGTGTAGACTGGGAGTCTAAAACGGTCCTCGGGCTGTGCTATTACTTTTAAATGAAATTCCCACTGGAGCTCGAGAACAGTTGTTTTAAATTTTTAATTTTTTCCTTATTCTTATTAATAATATTGCCTTATGAGAAAGACGATCATATGAAACGTTGTTCTATTTTGTTTGGTAGCGGCAAAAACACTCCCCCGAAGGTTTTACATATTATTATCGATGATGACGGTCCTTTGCCGGATATTATCCGATACGTTCCAAAAATTAGCAACATTAATGTATTAGCCATACTCTCTCGGAAATGATTTGACATGACCACATTTAAGTCGCCTCTTAGTAAAGTCCGTGGGAATATTTGGTATAATCATTTTTTGTTGCCATTATCTTCGTCCTGGGAATAGTTTCGAAACTATTTTCTGATCAATTTAAGCCTTTTTCATGGTTGTTTTCAAATTGATTCAGCAATTTGTTTTTTGGTGACTATATTCGGATTACTTCGGGATCATTTTGACACCATTTTCAGATCATTTTGGTACAATATCGCATAATATCGGATTGGTTTTTATGATCGTCAAATAGTTTGGGGCCGTTTCTGGTTTATCTCGGACCCTATTTCGAGATAGTTTTAGGACTTAACTTTATTTTCGGGGTTATATCGAGATCATTTTGGAGCAATTGTATTATTTCGGAAAGAAGTCAGGACATTATTTCAGGGCTATTGGGTTGTATGGAGATTATGTACTTCAGAACGATTTCGGGAACATATCCGTCCGCTCATCCGGGTTCGTTTATAGGTTATTTTTCAATCATTTAGAAGTATTTCGATATAGTTTTGGTATAATTTCGGTACTATTTCGGAACTGTTTTGAGTTGATTTCGGAAATGTTTTCGGCTTTATAGGGGGATTATTTTAGGGATCTACCGTGGTGTGATGGTAGCGTGCTCCGCCTACCACACCGGATGCCCTGGGTTCAAACCGCGGGCAAAGCAACATCAAAAATTTTAGAAATAAGGTTTTTCAACTAGAAGAAAATTTTTCTAAGCGGGGTCGCCCCTTGGCAGTGTTTGGCAAGCGCTCCGGGTGTATTTCTGCCATGAAAAGCTCTCAGTGAAAACTCATCTGCCTTGCAGATGCCATTCGGAGTCGACATAAAATCATGTGGGTCCCGTCCGACCAATTTGTAGGGAAAATCAAGAGGAGCACGACGCAAATTGGAAAAGAAGCTCGGCCTTAAATCTCTTCGGAGGTTATCGCGCCTTACATTTTTTTTTTTGTTTTTTTATTTATTTCAGGGATCACCTTAGAACTCTCTCGGGATTATTTGTGGATTACTGTGGGGTGGTTGTTTGGACTATTTTCACACTCAAAATACCCATCCGTAACACTTCAATTTAAATCGTTGTTCTATTTTGTCCACGAATATTTTTTATTAGAGTCATTCATACACATGAGCCGATGTCGAAGCGATTTTCAAAAATGAGCAATTCTAACTTATAAATGTAATGTTTGTTTTATTTGCTTCGCACAGACGGAACTGCGGGTTAGGTCTAGTAAACCATAAAGGGTTACAAGATCGCGTTTATCCTTTACGTGCCTACCCTATGTTCGGACCGTTCTTGAGTTATGCAGGAAACACTTTTCCTCGTTGTCAGATAAACAAAGATAAAATAAAGTACTTCGTACTGCCATCAAATACTAAGCCGAAATTAGTTTCAATGGCATAGTGCAGTCAGAGATTTGAAACATGGTACCATGGGAAGCAGCATAAAAAGACTAAGCTCACCAAACTCTTTGGGCTTTTATTCATTGCACTATGTTCATATGAATTTGTGCAAAGTCTGTATATCTATTCACTTCATCTCCCTGGATACTCGTCCTCGGCATCACAAATGGGACTATAAATATTCCGCATAGCTTTTCGCTCGAACTCTCCAAGGGCTATTCCATCTTTTCTCAACGCTGTTCATGATTTCTAAACACACATCACGACAATTATGATGAAAGACTTGAGAGCGTGATTTTTTTTCGTCGATTTTCAATTGCCTGCTCAATCTATTTTTAGTCACATTAATTTTTTGTCGAATTTGGAAGCTAACATTGCTTTCATGGTTACGACTAGCTGCCAGATAGACAAATTCATTTACGATTTCGAGTTTATATCCGAAAATGGTACAATTCCTTCCTAAATGAAAGAAAGAATTTGGTGTTGCTCAGGTTCACCTCATGATCCATAATATTAAGTTGTATTAAAAAAAAGTTATTAGTTTAAAGCTGCCAACTTAAGTTACTTTAATTTATGTACATGTACTTGCACAAATCTGGAGAAAACAAAATTTTATCATATTGACTAAAACCACAAATTATTTAATGTCACAAGTACACAGACCTCTGTTGCACTGGGAACCGGAAGTGTGAGGACCTAAAGTTAGTAACTACTAATTGTTTATATGTATGTAGAGAGACGCATCGCCTTTGTTGGTCTTGTTCTGTCATTTCTTGCTGTGTTGACAAATTCCTGTCTGTTTGCATTAGTAAGCCATAAATAACCAACAGCTAGTAATGCACAATCGTTTTATACCCTTCAATGGCACATAGATACCCAATTAGAATATCCAATCGAAAAAAATAAAAAATTAAATAGCTAAAAAAAACCAACATATCTTCTTGGCGCACACATATCTAACCGGAAACTGTCACGTTTACCTCCAAACGCGCATAGGTGCAAATGAACCGCTTGTAGAAAATTTCATTCTGCACTTCTATAGATGGACCACGAGTCGGCAGACACTACCTTTTGCAGGATAGCCAAATCCTTTAGCTGGAAATGTATAGCAAGCGGTCTGCTGAAATGTTTGCTTTCACCAAATCTCATCTATCAATGTTGATTGGGCTTTGACGAGACATTGTTCAATGGGAGTCTATGTCGTACGCCTCAATATACTGAAAACCCTCTCTTGCTGTAGCTGCATGGAGAGTAACGAGGTGTAATCATTCAGACATTTCCTGCTTGACCGTCCAGCTTTTGCCAGCATTTCGGGTCTCGGTTCATTAGAATCTCCAAATGACTTATTCGGGTTCGATATCGGAATTATTCGACTCTTCATCGTTGCCACGCTAAAGCTTACGTCACCGTTCTCAAAATATGGTAACAATTTGAGCCTTCATGTTATCCAAGTGAGCTTCCCCTGACACCTAGCTACCGCTTAGCCCAACTTAACCTAGATCCAGCAGATTTTTCCTAAAGTGCAGTGTATACCTTCACTTAAAATTCTACTCAGTTCATCATGTCCTTCTCCTTTCCCCTCGTTCTATTCATCTTTCTTCTTTTCCTATCCATCAAATCGTTTCTTTTCTTGTATGCTTTTCTTTCTGCTCTACTTCCTTTTCTTCTTCCTCCTCTACCCTTTTATCTTTTTTCTACTCCTTATTTCTATTGCTGACCCGCTTTCTATATTTATTCGCCTTTCTCCTACCATCTTTAATGCTACCCCTTTTCATCTTTCTCTTCCTATTCCAACTCCCATTTCTATTCGTATTCATATTTCAATTCCTATTCTGGTTATTTTCCTTTAACTAATATATTTTTATTTTTTTATATTCAAATTCTTATGATTTTCTTATTCCTATTAATGTTTTTATTGTTATACGTATTCCTTTCTTGTTTGTATATTCCTATTCCTTTTCTTACTCTTATTTCTAGTCCAATTTCTATTCTGTTTGTTTTTTAAATTTCCCGTTCTTATTCTTACTTATATTCCAAATTATGTAAGTAATCCTATTCCTATTCCTGTTCCTATGTCCAATTCCTTACTCTAGTTCAATTCTAATTTCTATCTCTCTTCCAAATCTTATTCTTATTCCTGTTACGATTCCAAATCCCGGTCTAGCACTTATTCCGTTTCTCATTCTTATTCCTTTTGCAACTCTCTTGTAACTCTTATTCTCATTTCTGTTACAGTTCCAATTCCCGGTCTAGCACTTATTCCGTTTCTTATTCCTATTCTTGTTCGTATTCCCATTTCTATTCCAGTTCTTAATGCTATACGTATTCCTATTACTTTCCTAACCCCATTCGCATTAATATTCCTATTCCCATTTCTGTTCCTATTCCTTCCGGTCCTCCATATACCACTCCATCTCCCCCTTCTTTATTTGCTTTTTATGTCAAATAGTAGAGGGCTGGTACAAATAATCTTAGATGTATGACGAATTAAGGTATTTGATTATAGGAGCCATCTCACCGCCTACTTTTTCGATATCGAAAACTTCGAAGAATGGAACAAATTGAAAAATTCGTAGCAAATACTTATAAAATTTTTAAATTTGGGATGTGAATACATTTTATGATACTAGATACAAGTTTTAGAAAATTTTGAAAAATGGGCGTGGCACCGCCTCCACTTAAGTGAAGGGAACACGAAAGTTTTGCATGCTGAAAATAAAAACCATTTGAAGGTATTATGTTTATGGTGAATAATTTATTTAAAATCAGCTTTGTGAGCTTAGAGATAGTTATATTTCCTACAGGGTAGGAAAAGCTATGCTGTTAAACCTATGTATGCGTATAAATAAGCTAATAAGTGGTTACACATGCGAATTGCATTCATACCCCAAGGACAAAGGTACAAACCACAGAGCACTGATACTTAACAACATATATATTTACTATAAGGACATCAAATTTGGCTACATTTCTACATACATATGTACAGGCCCGGCCGCAGGGGGTGGGTTTTGTGGGTTCAAACCACCCCCCCCAAGGAGAATTGACTTCATGATATAAAAATTTATATTTTTAAAGCATCATCACAGTATTTAAAAATATAAAAGCTAATTATAGTCGCATGAAAAAAAATGTATGGAATATGGAACGTAAGTAACAATCAATATGGCATTCAAACCCCCAAATAACCCGAAATTCGTTTTTATTGTAAAAGTAATACTTTCGGTAATACGGTCGCTTAAAAATCGCTTGGAATTCTTAGAATTGTTTTTGGGTCAATGCGACTTTAAAACTGCTCAAAAGTGCGACCTTGTTAGACTAAAATTTAATGGCTACAAAATTTATTCTCGGGTTTTTTGATCTTGAACTCTTAAAATATATGAACGTTGTGAACACTGTAGATTTATATGGCTTTGAAATAACATTTCTATAAAAACAATTTTGAAGTAAAAATGAAATTATATAAATGGTTAAAACATGTCAATTATGACTGGTTTATATGTATGTATTTGAATTTGGGAATATTATCGGTTATTTACTACTTTTTTAATGACAAAAAAATAATAAGATTTAACCTAACCTGCTACCCACTAGATACACCAACGCCCCTCCCCCGCCCCTCTAATTCTTCCTTCGAACACAAGATTCCTTATCCCGGCAGTAATATTTTTTACTCAAAACCGGCCACCCCTAATGACAAATCCTGCGGCCGGCCCTGCATATGTAAGTATATATGTAAATATGTATATTTTAGTATGCACTTGCAAGGTGGCAAAGTTTTTCATTAGCATTACCACTTCAGTACACGCATTTACTCGTAATGCGCTCAAAGCTTAAATGACAGCAAAAGAAAAAAGAAAGAATTAACAAAAAACGACAAAATCTAAGTGACATGTGAAGTCAGCATGAACAAAATAGTGAACACTTTAAGGATGACATTAAACTAAGCCAATTGGCTTGCGTATGAGTATATTAAGGCTTTTAAAGACCATCTCTGTTGTCTACGTGATTTCAATTATTTGTGTGTGTGTGAGACGTGTGTTTATGTGTGTGTGTGTGTGTATGCATGCTGACTTCAACTGCTTTTAACATCTTCCTTTTCTTTGCTGCATTTAATTTATTACAACCACTTTTACTCTTATTTAACTGTCCTTTTTTTTTTGGGTTGTATTTACACTTCTATTGTTGGTAGTTTTTGTCACATTTTGTGGCACCATCTTTTGTACTTTCGTACGTAGTTATTAACCCTTAACCGCAAATAACATTTATTATCACCCAAATTGTTATACACAAACCCCCCTCCCCCTCACGCGAGTCAAAACAGTTGTGAGGTAGTGAGCTATGACTTTTGCTTATTGACGACTTTTTTTTTATTATTTTATCTTCCTTTGTCGTGATATTTTTATTTATCAACCCACAAAGCGTTGTAAACGATTTGTACAATGAACAGAAGAATCTCGTAAATCTTGCAACAAAAGTGTGGCATTGACAATGGAATTTATTTCTATTCACACTTTATATTTAAGGCATATCCTTTGCAATTGTTTGTTTGTTGTTGTTTTTCATTTCGTATGTGTAATTGGCTGCAATCTTTTAATTTTCAACGCCATTTCATTGAATTTAGCATCAGCAATGAAATCTGCACTTTCTTTCTAATTTTCCTCGTTGTCTTTTAATATCCTGGCAGGATTTACTCTGGATTAGCAAGATGGTGCATAGATAAATGTACAGCTGTGAGTAAAAAGATAGCATCAAGTTAAGTGTAAATTACTCTATCTTGTTAATTAAAAAACAAAACCTGTGATAACATTTATAAAATTGTCTTAACCATTTTCAAAAACAATTTCGAAAAAAGATGAAAATTCGAAAATATTTAATCTCATGAAAATATCTAAATTCTGGTTAAGAGATCCAAGCAAGAAAAAATTTTACACCCTATGTTTTTTGAAATCTATGTACCATGGCGGAACGATACAAGGTGGCAGCATGGGACAGCTGATTATAAACTGTTTTTATTTGATTTGATACATCAACTTCCGGCGCAGTACGATTTTGACATTTGTCCATCGTATTTACAAAAACAAAGTACATGGAATTTTTATTTATGTTTGTTGGTATATCACCATGATGCCACCTTGTATCGTTCCGCCATGCTATGTGCACAAATTTAGCACTTTCTAAGAAAATAAAATTTTACACTCCTCGTATGGAAGAAAATCTAAAAGAACCTTCGAAATTTTCAAAAAATAAATGCGTATTTTGAGAAGTTTCAAACTTATACATTGTTTACTAAAATAAAGGGAATCTTGGTAATCTTCATGAAAAATTTTTTCCAAATTATAAAATAAATTATTTCATGAAGAGTTTTAAAAAGTTCTGAAATTTTTTTGAAATATTTTTGTTTTAAATTTACGAAATATTCGAGAATTTTCATTAAGGTTTTGAAAAGTTTTCTAACTTACGAATTATTTTAAAAACGATTTCGAAATTGCTTCAAATAAATATTTCACGAAAAATTTAATAAATTTCACGAAAATTTTAAATAATATTTAGAAATTTCGAAAACAATTTCGAAATTTGTCTACATAGCTTTCATTATATACAAAATGTTTAAAACCTTATTTTGCTAAAACTCTAAAGAAGAAATTTTATTTTCATGAAAATACTAAAATTTTTTCTAAGTTTGTTTATATAGTTTTGGTTATAAACCTCATTACAACTTTATTTTATTTAACGAGTGAGCACTTCAGAGTCCGCTATCTTTTTGCTCGTAGCTGTACATGCATAATTTTATTAAATTTAAGTTTGGCTTCAGATTATTGCACAATTTAAAAATTTTGATGCGGCTTTGTAGAGTAAATCTGCGACTTTTTCGAAAACGTAAAATTTTTTCACACCGTTTTGGTAAATTTAGTTTTTCAAATTAACGAAAAAGTTTTAAAATTTCCAGTAAGGATTTTAAAAGTTTTCAAATTTGCAAATTTTTGAACACTCGTTTTCGATATTTGTCTTCAGTCCATTCATATTCTTTTTTAAGTTAACATAAGATTTGATAACTTTTATAAAGATTTTAGAAACGTCTCTTCAAATTCCCGAATATTTCTAAAAATATGTCGAAATTCTTTTAAATAAAACGTTTTTTTTAACAAACGTTTTCGAAATAGGTTTTTGGAAATATATTTTTTGAGTTAATGAGAAGCTTGGAAAATTGTTTGATGATCTCAAAATCATTTCGGATTTTCAATTTTTTTTGAAAACGTTTCGAATTTAGTTTGAATAACTTTTGTGCGTTAAATTTTGTTATGAATTAACCTTTATTTTTAAAACTTCTTATGGAAATATTTATAAACTTCTCGAGTTTTCAAAATTTTTGGAAAATATTTTTCAACAAACGTTTTAGAAATTAATTTAAATAGTTTTCTTAAGTTTAAGGGTTGTTTTCAATTCACGAAAATTTTTGGCGATTTTCGTGGTTATTTTTAAAAACTTCTGAAATTTTCGATTTTTTTTGGAAAAAAATTGTCAAAATACATATATATGTCGTATATTGTAAAATTTCAACTAGATTTTAAAAACCATCGATTTTTTTCGAAAACGTAGTTGACTCGAAGACTAACTGCATATTTTTCTATCTATGTATGTATGCCACTTCATCATCACGACCCAGGCAAAGCAACATTAGATACATATTTTTTCAATTAGAAAAATATTTTTCTAAGCGGGGTAGCCCTTCGGCAGTGTTTGGCAAGCATTCCAAATGTATTTCTGCCATGAAAACCTCTCAGGGAAAACTCTTCTGCCTTGCAGATGCCGTTCGGAGTCGACATCCCGCCAATTTGTGGGATAAATTAAAAGGAGCACTTTGGAAGAGAAGCTCGTCCTAAAATCTCTTCGGAGGCTATCGCGCCTTATATTTATTTTCCTTATAACTTTCTCAATCTTCGTTTTGCTTTTTCCTTCGCATTTTCCTTTTTATCTTCGATTTGCTTTCCGATTTTCCCTCCTCCTCTATCTAGCTTCCGGCTTCCTTCTCCTTATCCATACTATTCTCGTTTTATCATACTCATTTACTTACCTTCGTCTTGGTCTAGTTTATTCTTTTCGTTTTCAATACGAATTCCTCTCATATAAGTTTATCATAGTCACTGAAAGTAATGGCCAAAGTCTATTGCATTTTTTGTTTTGTCGTTGTTGTTATATCGACAGTATTCCCACTCAACTTGCACCATTTTGGCATACAAGGAAGTAAAAGGACATCATTGGCAGCCAAATGCGTTGTAAGTACATATTTGCTATCAGTTACAGGCCAATCCACACACACACACATTTGAATGGATAATAAAGATTGAGCGCCTATGCATATGCTATGATTTTGTGTTACTGGTTTTCATGCACACTACACTGACGGCGCTTTGCATGGAATAGTGAAAAGCAGAAAGCAGAAGTGGCAGGTTGAAAACTTTACTTTTGAGCGCACTTCTGTTTAGAGCTGGATTCGCTTCGATTTTTTTAAGAATCGATTTTTTCGATTCGATTCCAGAAAAAAATCGATTTCATCGATTAAATCGAAGCAAACAAAGTTTATTTAAATTTTGCTTATTCTTTGTAACAGTGTACTTTCTTACTTACTTAACCATTTACACGATTTTTCCCCACAAATAAAGCAGGACAGTTTCTCCCTCGTTTCGTGACCTGCCGACAAAATTGGAAGCATCAAGGAATGCCACATGAGTCTTCACTTGATCCTTTCATCGGAGTGAGATAATTAGTATAGCCTTTACCGAAATGTCATACTTTTACGGTTTTTGGAATCTTTTATTTCAAAATGTAGGGAACCCAACCTTCCTTGTGAACATTAACCAATACACTTTCTTCTTTAAAACTTATTATTACAATATGTATAATGTTCTCGCTTCGTTTACGGCATTAGAATCGATCTATGTTCAGCGTCATATAAAAAGGAAGTATTCCTTTCCTAACATGTTCTCAGTATACGTTTGCAGCTTTTGAATCAATGAGGTATGCGGAACTTTCAATTAACAACATACGGCAATTTGTGTGATGGTTTGCGTAGTTTCAGTTAAAAACTTTATGGAAGTACTTTCTTAGCTTATTGAAAATAAAAAGCAATAAGGAATTTAATTAACGAAATCGTGAAAAGTATTGATTTTATATATTTGTTAGAAGTGTGTTTCTTAATGTCATTCTAATCAAAAGCGCAATCTAGTTGTTTTTTCGCTCATCTACAGACCGAGACTTCCTTATGTTGTTGATATTAAGTTCAAAAAAGGATTCTATAAGAACTGTTGACGAAGATATTTCCATCAACGTTGGATGTGACCGCTTCAAGTGATTTAAAAAATTGGTTGTATTTCCACCTGTTTTGCATTATTTCGGTATGATTTGCATTTTGCAGAATCGCCCTGTACTTGACTAAAATACTTCCAGACAACAGTTCTGCGAATATTTGGATTTCTTATAAGATTGAATTTCCCTTCTGTCACTTTCAATTAGTTTACTAGAATCTAAAACTGTGGTATTAATTTCGTACTGAACACAATATCATACCACAAAATAGATAAACACATGTTCAATATATTGTTTACCAGAAGTGCGAAGAAATTTCTTCATCTTTCTCCTTTCTCTCGAAGCCACCAACACAATGAAGCTAAATTTATAAAGACAAAAATTACAGAATATGTATTTCCTCAAGCATCCGTAAAGTAGATAGTGATGAAAACTTCGATGCCATTTCTAAAAAAAAGATCGATTAAATCGATTAAGAGTCGAATCGAAATCCAGCTCTGCTTCTGTTAGCACTATGAACTTATTCAGTGTATGTGAGGTCCTCATGACCGGGTCAGTTGAACCTAACCTTGCCAGATATTAGAGAGTACTTAAATGGGAAAACTCAATCAATATATTATTTAGCAGGCGAGGCTTTGGCGACATCAAACCGTTCCCGACATGATGGTGGGGCTTGTACCTTAAAGGTGCCTTAATACACACCAACATACGGTAAAAGAGCATCAACATCAATGAAGGAGCCCTAACCTTCGGGGGCCTTACTGCTACAGGAAGAAGAAAAAGCAGATGTAAGGTAGCGAGGAAATGGACGAAGAAGATAAAGAAGAGATTGAGGTGAGAAAAAGTAGAGAAAACAAAAAAATATTAAACAAAAAGGACATGGAAATGGAAAGAAAGGGTAAGGAAAAGTGCAAAGGAAAAGAAACGACAAAGAGAAAGGGAGAAGCAGATGTAAGATAAAAGCAAAAAAATAGCACCAAGGGGAACGGCTAGGAAAAAGGATAGTAACATTATAACAAGATAGATAGGAATGACATAAGAATTCGGAGAGGAAGAAGGAGAGGGAAAGGCGGAACTACAAAAGTAGTAGTAGAAGAATAAAGAAGCAGTTGAAGGAACAGGAAAGGGCGAAAAAGAAGGAACTTAGGAAAATAAGATAGTGAGAGGAAAAAGCAAGGTCGAAATAGAGTGGAGGTGACTAAGAGCTAGAGAGTGACAGAGAGCTAGGAAAGGGAAGAAGATAAAAAAGAAGAGAATAGTAAGATTAAGAGCAAGAGCAAAGATGCCAAAAACAGGAAAGGACTAATGAAAAGAAATCGGCAGAAAAAAATATTATACAATGCTTAGATTACTTACTTAATTGGCGCTTAACTGTTTAAATGGTTTCGATTAGATTTGAATTATTTTCTTATTAGTTTAAGCATAGCGAATCGATGGTTTTCGATGGTAACGAGTGTGTTTCAAAATATATTATAAAAAAATATACTGCGGAACCATTATTCTTACCTCCCACTACCTAGGTTTTTCTTTTCTTAGCTTTAACCCTGCTCTGTGATTTTTACTAGATTAGTCATGTGTGGAAGAACCTATGAGCTTTCTTTCGTGTAAAATTTCCGCTTTTCATTTTAACCATTCTTATATTTTCTTATATTATATCCATACAGATTTGTGTATTCGCCTTTTTTTGGGCAATTCTGCTAGAGCCTACATACATACATCTTTAGGCATGTGCGTTTTTTTGTCATGTCGTTTATGTCTGTCATTAAGTGCCCACAATCCATTGTTTTTGTATACTACGAAAAAGCTGCGATGGTGTCAAAAGCATTCACTGATGAATTCTGCATCGTAACAAGATTAATGATGCCAAACAATGTTAACTGTGTCACTTGTATACCCCAACCGTTTGAGTTTTGTTATTTTGTTGCTGTGTATTATATGCAGCCAACAAAATTTTGCCGGACATTTGACCCATTGTGCGTTCAAGTGTGAGCGTGTGCAATGAATGTTCATATTTGTAGGCAATCAAGCAACCCAAGTTCCTTTATGCCGATAAGAAGCGCAATAACGATGAATTTTCCCGGAGTTTTTGGTATAAATAGTGCATGTGAAAGTCACTCTGTCCCTTTTAGTAGGAGAAGAAAGACTTTTACAACAGGTCGCAGTGTCTGTCATAGATTACTTGAGGTTTAGACTACGTACAAAAAACAAAATAGTTTTTTCTTATAAATCGTTGGTGAGCAGGTGAGCTAGCGGCAATGGATGCTGTTGAGGCTTTAATTACTCCCTCTAGCAAGGAGAGTGGATGGGGAAGTGTCACGCTTCACCGTCGTCGTTGGTGCACAACTAGTGATGCCCCCTTCCAAAAAGCCTCTCCGCTATTGCCGTAAATGTAACCACTATTCATACCGCGACCCTTTGTCGCTCGCAATCATATCTCCATTCAACTGTTTTCCTCCAATGGTTGTATATTGCCCTTCCGATACTTTCCGTTGCTTACTACGTTCATTAGACGTCTCAATTGTTTGGCGCCATCACTGATTATCCCTCCGTAGGTGTAACCGGAATCTTTGTCCACTTCAAACTACTCCCTCATACTTCTCTCTCATCGACACTCTTGGTATAAAAAGCTTCTGCTTTCCTTAAACCTTAAGTCGTGTGTGTAGTCAATCTTAACACCTAAATAGTGTATTTTTATACAGAGGCGACTTGTAGGACCTCTACTTGACCTTGAATCGACTGAGTAATACCTCAGCATTCGCCAATTTCAAAAAAATTTCCTTCCTGCTGAATATTCTTTGGTATTCGACCACAATCGACATCCAGGGATACCTTGAAAGAATTGTGTTATTTGCTTCATTTTCCAACACTTCGCAACTTTATGGTGAACGTTTAAACATTGAAGCTATAATAATTGGCAAGTCATTGCTCATGCCGACGGCAAATTAAAACTTTAAAAGCACTACAATTTATCCACAAAAGGGGATGAAAGAGAAGGGATTCTAACGTCTACTCTGCCCAGGGGATGCATGGAATGTTTAAACAGGTACTTCAGCGCCTATTTAGAGCACATTTAAGTTGTACCCAGATCGAGAGCTTTCTGCTCTACATTAAAAGGAACAATTGGTCTGAAAATCTTCGGTATTATGCCCTGTCATTCGGTTTAAAAAAAATTTGATTTCATCTGATTTGCAAAAAGTTTAATTTGACTTGAAAAAAGTTAATTTCATTTCAAAAAATTTTCGTTCGACTTGAAAATAGGTGCACTGATTTGAAACAAATTTTGATTTTATTTGAAGAGAGTTTAATTTGACTTGAAAACTGTTTCAATTGATTTGAAAAAAAGTAATTGCATTTGAGAAAGGTTATTTGATTTCAAAAAATTTTCATTCGACTTGAAAATTGTTACACTGATTTGAAACAAAGTTTGATTTTATTTGAAAACAGTTTCACTTGATTCACTTGATTTGAAAAAAAATTTAATTTGACTTAAAAAAAGTTTAATTGGACTTGAAAATAGTTTCATTTGATTTGAAAAATGTACTATTTGACTTTAAAAACTTTTCATTAATTTATAAAAGAAAACATTTCAAAAATTTTTTTCTGATTTGAAAAAATTTTCATTTGATTTCAAAAGCATTCATTTGACTTGAAAAAATTTACATTTGATTTGAAAAACATTCATTTGAGTTTATTTGAATTCGAAAAATTTTTACTTAATTTGAAAAAAGTTAATTGACTTGAAAAAAATTCATTTGGTTGGAAAAAAGTTTCATTTAATTTGAAAAAGTTTCATTTGATATAAAATAAGTTTCATTTGAGTTGAAAAACATTCAATTAATTTAAACAAAGTTCAATTTAGTTCGAAAAGAGTTTAATTTGATTAAAAAAGAATTTGATTTAAAATCAAAAAAGGTATTAATTGAAAAAAAAATTTATTTCAAAAATTTAACTTAATTCGAAGAAAGTTTCATTTTATTTGAAAAGTTTTATTTAATTTGAAAAATGTTAATTTTGACTTGAAAACTCTTTCATTTGACTCGAAAAAAGGTTTCATTTGATTTGAAGGAAGTTTAATTTCACTTGAAAAAAGTTTTATTTGACTTGACAAAAGTTTATTTAAATTCGAAAAGAGTTTAGTTTGATTAGAAAAAAATGTAGTTTAAAGTACAAAAAAGTTTCAATTGATTAGCAAAATAGTTTCACTTGGCTTAAAAAAATTTCATTTGATTTCAAAAAGTTTTATTTAATTCGAAAAGGATTTAATTCGATTGAATAAATTTCTTTTGAAATAAAAGATGTTTCATTTTGCCATTTGGCTTAAGAAAATTTTCATTTGACCTCAAAATCGTATATCACCCATCTCTAATTCGCCTATCTCACTCTCTTTGGCTACCACTGCATAGCATATTCAAATGTCACCAGCAGCAATATATATTGGAAAAATGTGAAAAATCACATCGCAATCGATCGGAGCTCATGTGGAGTAAATAACTGAATTTTCCTTTTTCAATTTGCAATAAATAAGCTACCTGAAATGTTGACGACATAATAAAAACCACAAATCCTTATCACAAATAGAAAACAAAACAATATTAGAGACAAAAACCGGTAAAGATATGACAGAAAATAGCGTTGATAAAGTCATTTTGTTATTTTGAGCGAGGAAATGTGATTTTGCAAAATGTTTTATTTATTTACTTTACTTTTCCATTACCATTTTCGGTTGACTTTCATAACTTTAATTAGAACTTTTTTTTTAATTTCTTAGCATGTATTTGATATAAAAAAATTAACTTCTTTTTAATCTTCATAATTTATCAACACCAAATGCGCATTCGCCATAAACAAAATGCAGTCAACACAACATACTCCAGTCATATTAAAAAAATATTAATTTCCCACTCCTCCTCTAGGCGTTGTTTTATTGTACACTGCACTGTAAATGGAAACTATTTCAGCTTGGTTTAACACTTGCATACATTTAGGCGCTGATGCACACCACCATCTAACTAACATTTGTTAAGTGTTTTGTGGCAACTTTGCGGAAGGGTACTAACTTTTATTTATATGCAGGCGGATTTTTTTATAATTTCTCTTAATCCGTGCAACATATCTTTACAGGCTGGTGCACATACGGAAAAAGAGCTCGAGTAAAAACAACAACTAAAATAGAAAAAAAGTGTTGCAAGCTAAACTAACAAATTGAAATGCAAAAAACAAATGTTAAACCGGAAAACAAAGTGGCAATGTTTATTTACTACTAAATAAAAATTTGTATAGGTTGAGTGCATTCAGGTGTATACACATATATATGAGTGTGTGTCTTTGCATTTTTTGAATAGAACACTGAAAGGGTCCAAGGACATTGAATTTATTCACATGGGAATTGCAAACTTCAGCGGACGCTGAGAGCTTTCTTGAGAAAGAGGATAATACTTGTAGTTCATGCAGTTCAATGTTTTAATATTGGTCTTCTTGATTGCTAAGATAAATCCTGGGTAGAATTTATCCATGTTTTTATTGTTGTAAACGCAAAACCCAGAAGGTTTAAGTGAGTTGAAGTTCATTGTTATCCTTAACTCCTTTACCGCTGGAAGCGGCAAGTCATTCCGTCTTATATTTTGTTGTCTCCCGCCTGATATTTGCATAGAAGTGCTAAACTTCGAAACTTTAGCTTACTCATTTAGGCTAAAATGTTTGGTGTGTCCTAATAATGGATCCTGGGAAACTAGTCAACAGTATACTGCAAAAGCGAACCCAGTACCAGATCGGCAAGAAATACCACAAACGAATCTAAAACTGCATCAAAGCCGAAAACGAAGGCAAAACCGAGACTGAAGGAACACTTGACAGAAATTGGAACGGGAAACCAGAAGTCAAAGCCGAACTAGTAATAAATCAAAACGTGTGCCGAAACCAGAACAGGTCGTGGAATCGAAATCGGAAGAAGAAACAAACACTTAACCAAAATTAAAACAGAGCTCTTTTCAAACTGGAAACAAGTCAAAAATTAGAACGAGAAGAAAACTGAGCTCAAACCGGAACCGAAACTAGAACTGAAACCCGAACCGAAGCCAAAATTGAAACAGGAATGGAAACCAAATACGAAACTAAAATTGAAACTTAAATCAAAACCGAAACCGCAGCTGAAATTGAAAATGGAGTGGAAACCTTAAAGCAAACTGAAATAAAAACCTCAAACGAAAACTGATTCCGAAGCTTAAACCTAACCATTAACAACTAGATTTTTGTCCCGCCGGAAGCTTCTCCTTGAATGTAGGTTAAGGTGCGCATTTCAATTCTTATTACGCCTAAATCTCATCGTAGGTTTATTAGCTTCGAGAGATTAATGTTGCTCTCTCCAAACTTAAGCAAGGTAACAAAGCACCGACGTCATTCGGGTTTGGTTTATACATCAAGATGACTTTATATGCTCTTAAATGTTTGTAACCGCAATCTTTATTCCTAGAAAGCCGTCTTTCATCTGAATTGGAAGAAGTTTCGAAGGTCTCTTAAAGTGTCTCCCAGCCTCATATCGAACTATCCTCATTTTAATCTCTATATCAATTTCCAAATCAAACATACTTGCTTTCATTTCGGGCTTCATCTAGATCTCGCTCTTTATACGAATCTTCTTCTGGATCTCCTTCTTCAATTTAATACCAACTTCATATTTAACGGCTTCTATATCACCATCTTGAACTAAGAGCCGATCCAAGTTACAACACCGATCGCCAGCTCTATCGCCAACCTCATCTTAATCATTATCATCCTGTTTATTTGTTCTCATTCGCCTTCACTATTTTGTTAGTATCCCTGTCTAGTTCCACCTCGCTTTCTATTCTCTTTGCGGTGCTTTCGCTTTTTTTCACGTATCTCACTATTCTCTGACAATTCTACAAACTACACCTCCATTTGCAACTCACTCGCCCTCTCACTGGACATTACCTGCCTCCAATCATAATTCCCCTACGCCTTGATCACAGCGACACCTATACTAGGGTTTGTCTATTGGTCAGCCAAAAGCTCATAAAAATTCAACCAATATTTGCGGAGCTTAGCGCTTTCGAGGCAGCTTGCAAACGCATGTATTTTCTGCATATTCTCGGTAATTATTATAAAGAATTTTTGTTCAATATACAAAATGGAACTTTCCAAAGTTTCAACAACAAAACTTAGTCGCCGTTAACTGCAACCGGCAACATAATGGGTGAGTGTGGTTTTGGCGATATAAATCGCAGTAACAACATAATCAAACTAATTAAATGCAGTGACAATTGAAATCGTTTAGAAACTTAATATAACTTGTACACAGGGACCAGAAAAAAGTAAAAACAAAAAAAAAAAAAACAATCTATCAAAAATATATTTAAGAATTCATTAGCTTAACACCGGCTTATAATAATTGAATATTCAATTATTATGATTTTCTAAGAGAAAGTGAAAAGAAAAAAGAAACTTTTACTGGCATATTGCGATGGTACCATTTAGAAAACCGCCACGTAATCATCGCCAGATTATTTCGTAATGTTATCACCGCGAAATTACACGGTGAAACTGCAATTACCTTAACCACTAGGCTATCCTGCTTGTATTTGTTTCCTGACTTAATTCAGTTTATCTCATTTCTACACTAACAACACAATTGATACATTCTGTCTCTATATTAATTTGTGTGTTATGTAGATTTGTTTTGTAAAGTTTCTTTTTCGTTGCGAATGAGCTTTGTATACTCGGGCTCAGTTTTACGTATTTATGTTTTTTTGTTTACAAAAACAAATCTACATAACACACAAATTAATATAAAGACAGAATTTCTCAATTGTGTTGTTAGTGTGAACTGAATTAAGCCAGGAAACAAATACAAGCAAGGCAGCCTAGTTGTTAAGGCAACTGCAGTTTCACCGTGTGATTCGTGCATCGAATCTCGGTGAAACCTTTGATAACATTACGAAATTGCCTGATGATGATTACGTGGCGGTTTTCCAAATGGTACCATCTCAATATGCCCGTACATTTTTCTTTCTGTCTTTTCAGTTTCTCTTATTAATTAATATTCAATTATTATAAGCCGGTGTTAAGCTCATGAATTCTTAAATAATAAGTAGATTTTGAACACACCATTAAACAAACAAACATTAGAAATTTATTTTTATTTTCCCTCAGAAAATAACAGTTTAAATTTGACTTATAGCTCAAATAAAAGTTAAAATTTATTATTTATTATATTATTTTATTTAAATTCGAAATATTTACTGGCTAAAAAAGTTAAAGAAAAAGTTTACCTATTTATTTATTACTTTTAAGAAACTGTATGAAAAAGTGAATTCCCAATTTCAACTTTTGCTTACTGGCTAAAGATATAAAAGCCAAACTTTAGCTTTTTTTATTGACCAAGACAACTTTGACTATAATTTTTCACTTTGCGTCGTTTTACGTATTTTATGTTTGTTTTTTTAATGGTGTGTTCAATTTATACTTATTATTTAAGAATTCATGAGCTTAACAACGGCTTATAATAATTGAATATTAATTAATAAGAGAAACTGAAAAGACAGAAGGAAACATATACGGGCATATTGCGATGGTACCATTTCGAAAACCGCCACGTAATCATCATGAGGCCATTTCGTAATGTTATCAAAGGTTTCACCGAGATTCGAACCGCGAATCACACGGTGAAACTGCAGTTTAAAAAATTTCCTGCAGACGTTCTTATGCACAAAAATTTGTTTTCCTACATTTAAAAAGTGGTCCTCCTTTCCCCCTTTTACTCTCTATCCCCTTTTCATTTACTTTTTCTTCCATTTCACTTACTTATTATTGTCTGTTACTCTCATTCCACTTCTCCCTCCCACTCCCAAACCTATACCCATTCGCAAGCCCCTTCCCGCTTCTATTCCCACTCCAATTCCCATTTCTATGCCCACTCACACTCCTACTGTCACGTTCACTCCAATTCCAATCCCACTCTCACTCCCACTCCTACTGCCACTGCCACTTGCGATATCGTTCCCACTCCGAGCATCACCTACAGTCTCACTCTCGCTCTTTCTTCCACTTTCCTTATGTATTGAAGCCCTATACCAAATATTGGATCCCTGCTTTTTATATGGAATCTCCACACCAAATATTGCATCCTTGCTGCAATGCCCACTTCTCAAAATTCTATATAAAGGATTATATAGATTGAATATAAGTATATGAATAGATTGAGCCAAACAGACCCTAATGTTAAGCAAAATAAAATTTATATAGAATGGGGCGTGGTTCCGCCCCTTTTTTTTTATTACCCAGAAATCACGATAACATACTGTCAACCGTCAAATTCGTTGAGTACTCTGGACGCCCATAAGGCACACACACACACACTGACTAAACAATAAACGCCAAACAAAATTTAATCAATTGAGTTATTTATTGACTTAAAGAGTACAAGTCAGTTTGTTACAGTTATCTTGAAATATGTTTTTTTTTAAAGGAGCTCTAGTGGGAAACAATGCAACGCTTTATTTCAATATCAGCTAACCAAGCTCTTTCTATATATAACTTTAGTTTAAGTCTCACAGATGTGCATTGTTTTCAGTCCCTGCGTATATATAAAGGCACGAAAAACGCTTGATTCTAAAATTTTGTTGAAAGTTTCTTTTTTACCTTCTGCGAAACTTGTTTTTCTCGGCATAGTCGGTATTTAGCCAGCAACATGTAGTCAAGCTCTATCAATGGGTGGGTGCTGTATTTCAGTAATGAATGCGTTCTAAGCGACAAAATGTCGCCTAATTAACTAAATGTTCTTACCACCAAGTACAAATAGTTTTGCTACTGTTACACCAACAAAACGCGCTAAATAATGTTTTCAAGATGACTAAGATATAAAATGTGTAAAAGCGAAAGTTAAAACAAAGCTCGGCACAAGAACACGAAAAAGGACGACCTACATCTATTAATGTGCTAGCTTCCTTATATATTAAATCATTAACCAGAACTTCCGATTTTATTGTTTTTCTACACCCTCAACTCAATGATATTGTACTGTACGCACGTGAATATGCAGCGTCAGTCAATACCTAATAGATAATAATTTCGCTAAATCATTCCGCTTGTTGGTAGTTTGAAAACATAAAATTGTGTTATTGAGTGGAAAGTCTGCAGAGCAACTGGATGTTGCAATCGAAAAAAGTCCCTTGTATCCTTAACGGTCACTTAGCATCATCATTCGTCATATTCTACGCGCGCACTCAAATGTGCCATCAACATTAACGATGTCGCATCAAAAATGTTTCATTGTCATCATAACAACATCAACGACAACAATGAATGATGCACACAGAGTGTCAATCGCGAGCATTTTATGAAAAAAAAATATAGATATATATTTTTTGTTAAAGTGCACTTTAATGAATCACTCAGCTAACCCAGAATTAAGAAGAGGTTACACTTCGTTTACCATATTCTATTGGTGTTGGTAACTAGTCAGGACTTTGGGAAGATGAGTACATGACCAAAACGTCGATTAGAGGTTGAAGAAGAAGCTGACGGATAAAGGCAAAGTAGGTAGAAGCTGCTAAAACTGCTAGTAGAATCGATAAACGTGTGCTTGATGCTAAGTGTGAATGGGAAAAATGGATATACTGTATATCTAGAATAATCGGTGGAGTAATAAATGTTTAACCGCTGACTTAATAGTGAATGGGGAATGGTGGATGGTGTTCAAGAAAAGGTTCATCGATGCCAAAGGTACCAGTAGATTCAGAACGGCGGAACATGTGAATGATGAACCGGTACATGGTTGATGATGATTGTAGATAGTTGAAGGTGAATGGTGAAAAGTCAACTGACGCATTATCAAGCTTCCAGTGGTTGATTGGTGACAAAATGACAGGCGGAGGCGGATCCCTTGTTATTCCAATATAACTAGTGGATTGGTAAGCGGTAAAGCCGATGTCCAAAACAAGTGGTGGATCAATGAATGTGGTTGTCTAGTTTCGTATAACGTAAGCACAGTGTCTTAGATACGAGGAGGTTCATTTGTAATTATCCAAGCTAAATTTCCCTCTCATCTCGCATCCCTTTACTTTTTCCTAAATAAATTTATCGAATCCACTCATGTTCTTCTTCCTTTCACGCTACAAATCTTTTGCTCAAACAGTAACTCCCGCTATGCCGCATATCTTTGTCTATTTCCATTTTAGCCATGAGCCAAGCCGGCCAAGTAGATTTTAAAAAGATGTTTTGATGTCGCAATGGATATACGACGCAATCAGTCGCTGTGGCGTGGTGGTAGACTGCTCCGCTTACCACACCTATGATTATGGGTTCGCCTCCCAAGGAAATCAGCATCAAAAATGTATAAAAAGAGGAGCACAACGGTAACTGGAAAAGAAGCTCGGCAGTAGTATGCTAGGAGCTAAAGCGCGCTAAATACTTATATTTTATTTGATGAAAAAACTAATTACCAAGCCTGAGAGTATATCTATTTTTATTCTGGTGAATGGCTGAACTTTTGAAAAAAAAAGACTGATACTGCTCCGCTGGTTGATGTGTTCATGTAAGCAAAGGCAAAAGTCACCACCATTCAGGTTCACGATAGACGGGGAAAGAAAGAATGACAATAGAGTTTTGCAACGTCTACCGCTATGCCCATGAGGAGGTAAGCACATTACAGAGCTTTGGCTCCTTTTGTGGTTAAATTTTTACCGTCCAGCACTCTCGTTAATGGCTGCGAATGTGCGTTGCTATTGTTTTTGCAACCTTAAAGGTATGGGGGATTGCTGTGAATTAGGGCGGTTCTGATGAATCCGGTACACTCAGGTACTACCATCTTATGGTAATATCCCGACTGCATCGGGAACAATGTTTTTGGCCCAGCGGGCCGCTTGCTTTGTGAATTTTAAGCACCGGTGACGACAGGCATACCTACCACATTCTAAACTCCTAACCTGCACCCGAAAGACCATCTCACCGTAACATGCATCAAGGCTTCAATATAGCATTTATTTGCGCATACACACCAATAGATGATGGGTCCGACGTGGATAAGGACTCCTTTTATGAGCAACTAGAAAATACTTACGATGTCTCCAATATTATTTACTTGGGGACCGCATTGTTAGTAGGAAACGAGTCCTTTCAGTCCTTTAGACGGAAAAGCAACCTCCACTCTCTTACCGTGATTGATTGACTCCGCCGCAGCTCAGCATATGAAGATATATATAGATATTGTTCAATGAACAATGGAAGACATAGAACCAAAATTCTGCCAAAAATTGGGTGGACGATGTAAGGTATCGAGACCAAAGCAAGTTCTTGCAGTAATGGTATTGTCGCGACTCAGTTATCGAAATGCCACGCGTGCTTAAATTATATACGCGGAACCTTTAGAAATACAGGAAGTGGACGAATGTGACGTCTCAACTCCTGATGAAGGAATACACATACGTCCAGCCAGGCGTCAGTTACGTAACGGCCAAAACCGTCAAGATGGTGTACGGAAAAGAGTGATTCCTCTTTTGAAATTTAAGCTAATTTTTGGCTGAAACTTGGTACTAAAGCTGATTTCGAGAATATCCATCAACAGAGACGTAACTGCCAGGGAGCGGATGTGAGGATTCTTTCTATGGTGGTAGCAAATACCTCAATCTGTCGATAATTTCAAAGGCATTGGATTGTTATTGAATGGCATCAAGTTTTGTTGACGACTGGAGATCTCTTCGAAATTAACTGGGAATGCAACTGTTCGTATGTCTCAAGACATTGGTGCAACCATCGTCATTTTACGTAGGATTACAACTATGAGATCCTGGTTTATATTCGAATCGCTCAGCGATCCAACAGTTATTTGGCAATGATCCCTCGGTTATTTTGAAAACCGATCCATCGGTCTTCTTTTTTATATTGATTATCCATTACCGATTCACGGGTTTTTTGGGCGCCGATTCACAGTCGACCAATACCATCCGCAATCCAACCATCCACCAAACATTAGCTTTATCATTATAAATCCTCTACCAGCTGGAAGTAAACCAACTGCTCTCCTAGTCAGCATTCACATTTCGGTAATACTGGTGTGTCCTTCATGGTTCGTCTTTGTTACCGGCCTTCTGACATCAGTCATTCGTCACCTGATGCCAACGGCACTCATTTATCTTCTATCTTCCCTCCAATCAATCATTCCAAACTTATGTTTTCTGACCCCTTTTATTCTACTACCAACACACTGTGCCGGAAGTTGCAGTATCAATGGCGAATAAGCCGATGGTTTTATCTTATATGTACTCGTAATCGTCGTCGTTCACGCAGCGGAAGTCAGTTTAACGAAACAAAAATAAACCAGTAATAAACAAAAACAAACAAAAAAAATGTAAACAAGTAAAATGTCATCGCCAAACACTGAAAGGCAAACATTAAACATCATTAAAAAGTCAATTGAGCTGAGCAGAAAATGTGGGTGTTTGCGCCAAACGCCCTTCTACACCAGATATTTTGATCCAGCATGAACCCTGTGCCCACTTTTACCCCTCTACCCAACAAACAAACTGAACAACGATTATCAGACGGTTGCTTGTAACTGTCGCTAGCATACGCGACATTGTTGGGATTTAAAAAAGTATCTGTGAGATGCCTTCGTGAGGCAACAACAACAACTACATAGTTTTGCTGTGCTCCGGAAAAACAGCCCCACGCCAACGTTGGAGTTTTGGGAAGCAACGATGCCTGCTTTGCTATTCAATTTTTTGCTTTTGCTGGGTGATTTGTTTGTCACTGCTATTGTTGTTGTTTTTGTATTACTTGTGTACTTTTTGTGCTGCCTCGGCTGTCCAATCATCTGTGCGGTTTCTGCTTTTAATGTCCACTTAGAATGTGCGGAGCATCGAATTAGCCTCACAAGCAAATATTTTTCTTGTTCAATGTTGAAGTTTCTGCGAGTGCAATTAAGTGCTTGGAAAAGCGTGAAAATGGCTTTTTTTTTTTTGCTTTCATAAATAAGAGGGTAATAAAAAATATTTGATTTCATTTGTGGAAAAGCTGGTGTGGCAAACATGAAATGGCACAATGTGCGATAACCTCCAAAGAGATTTTAGGCCGAGATTCTCATCCAACTTGCGTCGTGCTCTTTTTTCAATTTTTCCTACAAATTGGCGGAATGGGACCTTCATATTTTATGTCTGAATTGACGGCATCTGCAAGGCAGGATGAATTTTCACTACGAAAGCTCTTCACGTCAGAAATGGATTATTTGCCATCTCACTGCCGAGGAACGTCTCAGCTTAGAAAAAACTTTCTTCTAACTTCTAATTTTTTTCTACATTTTAGATGTTGCTTTGCCCGGGAGTTTTACCCAGCACCTTTGGTGTATTAGGCGGAGAACGCTACATCCACACCAAGGCGGCCATCGGCGAAAGTGTAAGAAAATGCTCGGTTCAATGCTGTACTGGGGTTGTTCGCTTCTGCAGACAAATTCAAAATTTCTTGGAAACAATGTTCCTCTGCCAAAAGAATAACATTAAAGTGGAGGATTTTACGTTCCCTGTGAACAGTTACTTTTAAATAATTTTCAGTGGCAATTTTTGTGATAAGTTTAGGAACACACCAAGTTTGCTTTCGAGAGGATTTGGACTATTTCCAGATCGTTTCGGTAGTATCTCCGCATCGTTTTAATACTTTCTATGAATTATTTCGGGATTAACTCCTAACTATCACCGAATTACTTCAGGGTTTCACTATTTTTGCATCATTCCGTTACTACTTCTGTATAATTTCTGAACTGTTTTTGAGACCGTCTCAGAAATATTTTGGAATTATTTTAGGGATCATTACAGCATTGTATCCGGTTTATTTTCGTTTTTTCTCAGCACAATTATGGGGATATTTATAAAAAAACTTCGATATCGCTCATTTCAGCATTCAATTAAAAACTTTTGCGTAATCGTTTTGTGGCTATTTCGAGATCCTTTCGGGTTGTTTTCTGAACTGGGTCATTAACTGGGTTGTTTTGGAGCTTTGAGGCTAATTCTTGAGTAAAACAAAAGTTGATATTCTTCTACGCGTTTCAACGCAATTTCGCGCCTTCATCAGGAAGTCTATGTAATGTTTTTTGTTTTGTTGTGCAATCGTATCAGCACAAATACAGCAGAGAATCACTTAGCCTAATTTGGGCTGAGTATGTAATTTAAAAATAAAATCTTCTCTCGACCAACAGAAATAAAGCTCTATAAGTCGGTTATTATTGCTGTACTGATATGTGGCTCGCAGTCATGGAGAGATCAACAAAAGGTTGAAGTATTTTAAAGAAAAATTTTTCGATAAACGTATGGTGCAGCGTATATGGAACGAGGTTTACGCATATATGGACATAGTACAACAATAAATGCTGGCTTTGCGAATATATGAAGACATTCGAGTATTGCTATCGGCTCCCGTATTTGGCCGCAGAGGACGGGGAAGACCGCCTTTAATTTGAGAGAGATAGAAGGAGGACGACTTGATCTTCCTTAAAGCGTTCCAGTAGCATATTGTAACGAATTTTGGGAAACTTTGCTTATTCCAAACCTTCTGCTAACGTTCGAATCGCTAAACTGTTGAATAAATAACTCCAATATTCAGCAATGCAAAATGGTCTTTATTAGACTACTTTTTTATGCGTGAGTACTACTTCGTTGCCTTGTATGTACATATGTGTGTAAATGATGATTGATTTGTTTACATACATACGAGTAGCTGCTTAAGCGCCAAATACACGACACGAACATTTCCACGAACATTCCGCAATCTTGTTCGCAGCTTTGGCCATACACCATACGAACTTTTGGCCGAACATTAGTTCTCTTTCAGACAGCGATGAATACGGACAACAGTTGTGCTACAGCAATATTGCTCGCTGTGGCAATTAAGCGTAATATTTGCTTTTTACTTGCCACAATGATGGCAAAGATTTATACATTTCAATAAATTCACTCAGAAATTTTTTATTGTCCATTTTACTTTTCCGAGCACGTCTGTTCCGTTCAGAAATTACTACGATTATGAGCTATTTCGCCATACACGCACGAACAGGTCGCGCAAATGTTCGCCAAAAATTAAAATATTTTGTTTTTTGGCGAACATTTGCGCGAACCGGAATACACCACCATACACGACAGAAAAGGTTGCAGAAACATGACATAACGGGAATGTTCGCGGAAATGTTCGTGTCGTGTATTTGGCGCTTTAGTATCAGCTTAGTGATACGAGTATCAGGTTAGTGATGCTAATATTCGTCACAATATGTTAGCGCGAATAAACGAAAGCTGGCGTAACTTGGAACGCAATTGACAAGATCGCAAATAAGACTTCAGGGTAAGCCACAAATGCTTTTTCTCACGCCTTTCCGGACAAAGGGAAGAAAAGGCTATAATGGAAGCCCTTTCCCATAGCAGTTATCTTGAATTAACCCCCATATCACTACTATGTTACGGTAGTTCGTTTGATGTTTATTGATGAAGATAATTACAGCTGATATAGGATAAGGGGATATCACTCATATACAACAGTAACTCTATAGCTTTATAATTACTGTGCATTTAGGTAGGTGAGAAACTTCATTTCATACAAACAAGAACTCAGCTTTCGGACTATTGCAGAAAGGAAGGCTTTCGCTAGTCATCGGAAGGGAGATCAAAGCACTTAATGAGCAACGGTAGAACACAGAAGCCAATTCAAAGGATGACGGCTATATATACGAGCCTTGGATTTTACTCTTGACAACAGAGAGAACTTTGCAATCTTTTCTTATATTACTTCACCGGATCCCGAAGCAGTGAGGCTTAACAACCCTGTAGGGATAATTTTTAATTCAAAACTGATGCGCTTCTAGTGTATTCCTAACCGCTACTAGTTCGCCAACTATCTCTTTTACATGCTTTCAACTGGCGAATTCAACATTTCGATGTCCTAGGCGGTGGAAACTGTCCTCGCTGCATTACCTTTTCTCCAGTAGCGAGCTAGATAAACACATCCACCTTAGAAACAGTTGTTCATTGGCACTTTTTGATACTAGCGAACTAATGTAAAAATATAAAACTAAGATCTAGTTCTTTTTTTGCTAATATTTTGTTGGCTCCGAATGGGACCAAAATTCTGCATGATATTATCGCCATTGTCGATAGTTGTTAAATATGAAAGACAGAAATCCAAACTGACGATTTTATAACTGAAGAATATCTAGTTATCAACGAATTTGTACTTAGCTGGCACTTTATGTCTAGTTCCGTTTACGAGTTCTGTGACAGTGCATAAAAGACTGCGGTGCACAACCATTGTCAATGCGACGAAATCTCTAGAAAAAGAAAGAAAACAAGAATTTCGGACTATCAGAGCGGGAAAACATTATTATAGATTTTTCGAATTCTGTGAGGGAACGAAGGACAATGTATCTACAGTTCGCAGCAAACTTCCTCAATTAAATATATTCTACTTTGATCGCCAATAAAACAACAAAAGCTCTAAGGCTTTTCCAATTAAATTTAAATTAATTTCTTCATTATCTTAAAACCTTCTTTTTTATGCACTTATGCTTAAGGAAAGCTCATAAGTAAAAGCGTAGGTTATTTGTTAATTGAAAGCCAATATTGATCTCAGACGTTGAAACGATAAATTACAAGAAAATATGTTAACCTTTCAACAAGTTCGTCCTTTTATTAGTAGCCTAATGTCTCGACAGCTCAACACATACAAATGTATATACACATACATACACGCACCTTAGCGTATGAAACTGTCTGTACATACGTACCTTCCAAAGTGTTACCAGGTATACAATTGAGCTTAAAGGACTTTAACAAAGACTCACCCTATCAACAGAAAATTCTCACTCAGGAAACATTCTAATGCAAAATTTATGGTTAGTAAAGTTCTACAAGTAAAACGTTAATGCATGGCAATGCCTTACTTTCGATTTAGTATGCGAAAATATAGAAGTAAATATTTTAGGTTAGTGAGATCCCAATAAACATTTTTGTTTAATATCATTTTGATAAGCATTTTAGTTCGAAACTTTTTGTTAGATCTCAACCAGTGTGATTCTAAAAAGCATCTCAAAAACCCACTGACAACACACACTTTTAATTCGGTATTCTCACTAGTTCTTAAATTTTGAGAATTTATATTCACAACATTGTGGATAAAACAAGCGTGATATCTTAACCGTCAACTGTCTGACATGATGTTCAAGATGGCTAATTTTTAGCGTTTTGGCAGCGTTTTGACAGGATGTTCAATATGGCGGCGCATATTCAGCTATTTTCAGCGGGTGATAGAAAGAGATACGGAATGAGAAGATAGTCAATTAAAAATCAGGTGAACGGTTCTATTTGTAATTTTGACGTCTATGCACAAGTTATCACACTTGTCTTACCCACAATGATTCACAAGCCTAGTGTCAGAAGTGGGTCTCTTGTAAAAAATCAAACATAATTTCAAATGAAACACGGTTTTGCCAATTTCTAGAAAAAGAAACGCGGCTTGTTTTTAATAAAATAAATATCAAAAAATATATATTTAAAATAAAATTAACTGAAGTTAAAGTTATAAAAAGTAAATTCGTATTATTTTGTTCACTCGGCCAATTGTAGATTAGACATGATACTTAGACGTCAAATTGACAATCAGCTTTAGCTTTTTATTTGAGTATGTCGGTGCCCCCTGTATTTTTTACACTCGTTGAAGCAGGACGATTGTGCCACAATCTGGAATACGTTACACACAAAAGGTGTGTTCCAATGCACACTGATCCTTATCCCAATAAAAGTGCGCCAAACAACGTTGTGCTCCTGATATTTATCTTTATCATTTTCGGATCCACAGGTTGCTTCTGTTTATTTAATTTTTATGCAAGATTTTTGACAGTCATCCCTTTTTACTTGATAGAACTTACAGGCATATGCACCTGGGAGTCCAATAATTGCAATGAATATACTGCAACTTTTTAGGCTTAAAGTAAAAATGTATGGGTTACTTATCACAAATCCACCACAAAAAACGAAGCCAACAGTCACCCTGTGGATACGAAAATGTTCCAGATCAATTCCAGGATCACAACGTCGTTGTTACAATTGCTTGCCACGTTTTTATAGGGATTTGGAAAGATGTTAAAATGACAAAACATTATGCGAGAAAATTTTAAGATTACTTGTAAATGTGTTCAAAAGGGTGAGCTCAGTTTACCAAAGTCCGATGTACATGTATTGCAAAGGAGAACTAAACTTAGGAGTACCGCACAGATACGAGTACCTGGTTTCTAGATAGGGTATAGTAACAGAAGTGTTAGACGCAGTCAAGAAAGCCAACACAGCATACTATAAATCAAGACCGATAATCTCACTGGTCACGTTGGACGTTAAAAATCGTTTTAACTCAGTCAGGTGGAGTGGCATTCTTACAACACTACAATGCTCTTCAAAAGTACCGAAATATATGCTAGATAACATCATGGACTAACTGAGATACTGATACATGAAGCGACTCTGGGTGTAAGACCGATGACATGAACACGCAGAGCAGCCCATGGTGCTATCCCGGTCTCTAGAATGTTCTTTAAGGCACAACGAAACAATTCTGAATCGCTTAATGATAAATATAGGGGATCGTAAGCCTTGTTGCTGGCACGAGAAGAATCGATACGATACTGGAAGGAACCGTGGATTAGCAGAACTGCAGAAAAATGCAGGCGTGGATGGCCATCCTTCACGATGTTTCTCTCGGCAGAGAAGAGTTCTTTGAGGTTTCCACTAAGTCACTATGCATGGCTTTTTTCAAGCAGAGTAATTTGGTTGGAGCTCTGGTCGAAACTAACCCATAACTCAGACGCATACTGTGTAGAACCAGTAAACATTTTCTCAAACCTTTGAGTATATCTTAATATTGTTTATTGGTATATTTGATCTGATGAAGAAATGCATTCTGAATAGCATACTTTACAGCAAGCTTGTGTGTGTGTGAGTTTACTTATTTGTTGCACAAATATTTGTCGTCAATAAATCACTTGAAAATTGTACTAATTGTAATGTTACGCCTATTGTTCAGCGATAATATCCTTTTAATTCATACAATGTATACAAGCACATACACACACATATCCAATTATGTCGTATTCAAAGAAAAGTACGTAAATTGCTGTGCACTTGCATACATACCGACTTTTCCATACATACATATGTACATAGCTACATGATGTATGCAAATGTTTTTTGTGCAAGTGTGAGTGAATGGCACTTGAAAATTTTCGAGGAATTTCAATAATGTAGACGTTTTTATGTTCAAACTATTTTTGCCCACAACTAGCTGGGGGACGGTAAGAGGAGGATTATGCTCTAGCCAACAATAACAGCGCCGCACAAATCAAAGAACATTTTTCGCGCTTTGAAATTTTTGTTAGCCTTTGTTAGCGTAGCGTGCCATAAGAACGTGTGCTTTTCATTTCAAAAAATTATTGCTCTGTTTTTTTCGGCATTTTGAATGTTGTGCTTTCCTAAGTTGTCGCGTAATTTAAACTTCAGCTAAGCTTCTACTTCTTATTACGCCGTCACGTCACATAAGCACAATCAGTAGCTGGTGTAGCCTGTGTGCAAAAAAAAGACTAGCTATGGAATTTTCATAAATACTCTCCAATTTGTATGAAAACCATAAACAGAAAAAGTTCACAAAGTGAACTTACGAAAATATGAGCCGTACAAAAAAGCTGCCTATAAACGCACAGTGGTTTGTTCTGTGTAAAATTTATTGTTTCCCTTTTTTTTTTTTTTTTGAAAGGTAATTATTTATTATTGATATTACAGAAAAATGCAAAGCTTACAAATGGCGATGGTTACTAGGACATGTTGTCCAATTTTTCTCTAATATCAATAACAAAAACCATTGTATAAAGCAATATAAGCAAATCTCGCTAATTAAATACCTATGATAACATTGATATAATAGTAACAGTGGAAGTATTAACAGCAAATACTGTAAAAATCCAAACAAATGCTACTAAGCTTCCAAAGTGCTCCTAAAACATTCCACACTATTTGGAATAAACAACATACAGGGTGTATGTACCTAAATCAGACCTGTTAAATAATGATTAAAAATTTGTCCTCAGCCAATTGTTTAATGATTAAGTGTCAGTAGGTAAGCCCTTTTAATGATTATTAATTAATTATTTTCATTAAAAAATTGTAATTAATTAATTAATTATTTTTAATTGCATAATTAATACAAATAATGTTGATTATTTTTAATAATTTTTTCGTTTGTCGTATGTAATGATAAACATAATTATTTGATTATTTTAATTAATTTTGATTATTTATAATTAAATAATTAATATAATTATTTAATTAATGTCAATTAATTTTGATTATTTAAATTACATAATTAATACAATTAAATGATTATTATACTCAGTTGAGCAGAGCTCACAGAGTATATTAAGTTTGATTGGATAACGGTTGGTTGTACATATATAAAGGAATCGAGATAGATATAGACTTCCATATATCAAAATAATCAGGATCGAAAAAAAATTTGATTGAGCCATGTCCGTCCGTCCGTCCGTCCGTCCGTCCGTTAACACGATAACTTGAGTAAATTTTGAGGTATCTTGATGAAATTTGGTATGTAGGTTCCTGAGCACTCATCTCAGATCGCTATTTAAAATGAACGATATCGGACTATAACCACGCCCACTTTTTCGATATCGAAAATTTCGAAAAACCGAAAAAGTGCGATAATTCATTACAAAAGGCCGATAAAGCGACGAAACTTGGTAGATGAGTTGAACTTATGACGCACAATAGAAAATTAGTAAAATTTTGGACAATGGGCGTGGCACCGCCCACTTTTAAAAGAAGGTAATTTAAAACTTTGCAAGCTGTAATTTGGCAGTTGTTGAAGATATCATGATGAAATTTGGCAGGAACGTTACTCTTATTACTATATGTACGCTTAATAAAAATTAGCAAAATCGGAGAAGGACCACGCCCACTTTTAAAAAAAATTTTTTTTAAAGTAAAATTTTAACAAAAAATTTAATATCTTTACAGTATATAAGTAAATTATGTCAAGATTCAACTCCAGTAATGATATGGTGCAACAAAATACAAAAATAAAAGAAAATTTAAAAATGGGCGTGGCTCCGCCCTTTTTCATTTAATTTGTCTAGGATACTTTTAACGCCATAAGTCGAACAAAAATTAACCAATCCTTTTGAAATTTGGTAGGGGCATAGATTTTATGGCGTTAACTGTTTTCTGTGAAAATGGGCGAAATCGGTTGATGTCACGCCCAGTTTTTATACACAGTCATCCGTCTGTCCTTCCGCATGGCCGTTAACACGATAACTTGAGCAAAAATCGATATATCTTTACTAAACTCAGTTCACGTACTTATCTGAGCTCACTTTATCTTGGTATGAAAAATGAACGAAATCCGACTATGACCACGCCCACTTTTTCGATATCGAAAATTACGAAAAATTAAAAAAATGCCATAATTCTATACCAAATACGAAAAAAGGGATGAAATATGGTAAGGTAATTGGATTGTTTTATTGACGCGAAATATAACTTTAGAATAAACTTTATAAAATGGTTGTGACACCTACCATATTAAGTAGAAGAAAATGAAAAAGTTCTGCAGGACGAAATAAAAAACCCTTAAAATCTTGGCAGGTATTACATATATAAATAAAGTAGCGGTATCCAACAGATGATGTTCTGGGTCACCCTGGTCCACATTTTGGTCGATATCTGGAAAACGCCTTCACATATACAACTACCACCACTCCCTTTTAAAACTCTCATTAATACCTTTAATTTGATACCCATATGGTACAAACTCATTCTAGAGTCACCCCTGGTCCACCTTTATGGCGATATTTCGAAAAGGCGAACACCTATAGAACGAAGGCCCACTCCCTTTTAAAAATACTCATTAACACCTTTCATTTGATACCCATATCGTACAAACAAAGTCTAGAGTCACCCCTGGTCCAGAAAGGCCCACTCCCTCTTAAAATATTCATTAATTCCTTTCGGTTGATACCCATATTGCACAAACGAATTCTAGAGTCACCCCTGGCCCACCTTTATGTCGATATCTCGAAACGGCGTCCACCTAAGGAACTAAGGATTACTCCCTTTTAAAATACTCATTAACACCTTTCATTTGATACCCATATCGTACAGACTCATTCTAGAGTCACACCTGGTCCATCTTTATGGCGATATCTCGAAAAGGCGTCCACCTATAGAACTAAGGCCACCTCCCTCTTAAAATACTCATTAACTCCTTTCGTTCGATACCCATATTGCACAAACGAATTCTAGAGTCACCCCTGGTCCACCTTTATGGCGATATCTCGAAAAGGGGTCCACCTATAGAACTAAGCCCCACGCCCTTTTAAAATAATCATTAACACCTTTCATTTGATACCCATATCACACAAACAAATTCTAAAGTCACCCCTGGTCCACCTTTATGGCGATATCTCGAAAAGGCGAACACCTATAAAACGAAGGCCCACTCCCTTTTAAAAATACTCATTAACACCTTTGATTTGATACCCATATCGTACAAACAAAGTCTAGAGTCACCCCTGGTCCACCTTTATTGCGATACCTCGAAAATGCGTCCACCTATAGAACTAAGGCCCACTCCCTCTTAAAATACTCATTAACTCCTTTCGTTTGATACCCATATTGCACAAACGAATTCTAGAGTCACCCCTGGCCCACCTTTATGGCGATATCTCGAAACGGCGTCCACCTATAGAACTAAGGCCCACTCCCTTTTAAAATACTCATTAACACCTTTCATTTGATACCCATATCGTACAAACGCATTCTAGAGTCAACCCTTATCCACCTTTATGGCTATATCCCTAAATGGCGTCCACCTATAGAACTATGGCCCACTCCCTCATAAAATACTCTTTAATGCCTTTCATTTGATACACATGTTATACAAACACATTCCAGGGTTTCCCTCGGTTCATTTTCCTACATGGTTATTTTCCCTTATGTTGTCACCATAGCTCTCAACTGAGTATGTAATGTTCGGTTACACCCGAACTTAACCTTCCTTACTTGTTTTTAATTAATTTTAATTATTTCTGTGTTTTTCCAGCATCATAATATAAAAAAAAAAAATATATATATATACAGATATATACTTACGTCTGTGGTGTAATAAGCCAAAATTTACGCTCTCCAATTTGGTTTTTAAAAGTTAGTAAGAATAAATATGTATCTTATATTTCTTCAGTTAGCACAAGTATGTACATACAATAGTATAATTGGTTTCAGCCATTTATTTCTTACTTCAAACATTTTCTTTTCATGTTAATAATTCAAAATAATCATATAATTATATAATCAAAAATAATTAAGTAATTGAAATTAGTCAAATAATTAAATTTTATTATTAATTGATTGATTAATTTAAATTTTTTGATTAATTTTAATTGTTTGATTATTTTTAATTACTCAATTGTTCTTAATCATATGATTGTTTTTAATTTAAAACAATGGGTACATTTTTTAATTATTTTTGATTATTTTTTTAATGGCCAATAATCATGATTATTTTTAATAATTTTTTTAATTAATTAATTATTAATTGCTAGGTGCTGTGCAAAAAATTAATTAATCATTAAAATTAAAAAGGGAAACGAAATTAATGATTTTTAATGTTAAAGGAAATTTAACAGGTCTGACCTAAATAGAGGATAAAAAAGTAATAGCAAAAAAAGGCAATTCTTACACTGAAAGAAGTGGTGCTAGTAAAATCAACAAATCGGTTCTGTTGTTCTTGACTTAACGGAGATTCGGTGAAATTGATCGAATTATGGTTAATTCGACCGAGTTCTCTGTCAAACGAACAAATTAGTTTAGTCATTTCAACAGAAGAGAAATTGTCGCTCTTAAGTTAACAAACTCAGTAAAATTGACAGATTCCTGGTCAATCTAACTGATTTTTCTGTTAACACAACTAATCTCACTGGTCATTTCAACAGCGTTCAACAGTCAATACATGAGCAAATTTCAAAGATAATTTTACGCTCACTGCGCTCTCTACTTTGTACTTATGACGACGGTGCCACTTGTTAAAAAACAAATACCAAAATAAGAAAACCACCAAATCGAAAAAACACACAAAATGGGAAAACAAAAAAAAACTAGTTTTTCAGTTATCAATACAAAACGAAAAATCCTTTTTTGAATTTACTGTGCAAAAAATTATGAGATACCGGTACACCTATTTATCGGGTACAATTTCGCAACTTCTCCTCCAAGCGAAATGCAAAATTGCGCCCTCTTGTTGCAAAAGTTTTGTTTGAACGAACAGGATTTTTCCAAAGTTAGTAACATTTTGTTCAAGTTGTGACTTATTTTCACTCACGCGAACGAATTTAAAAAGATAATAAAAAAACACCCTTTTTTAATGTTGATGTTTCCGACAACTTAAAAGTTTGAGTTGTTTTTGAATCGTTTCAACCTAAAGTGTTGCGAAAATTAAACTTGCCGAATTACATGTAAAGTTACTTCAGTGGTGAATTACTATAAATTAAATACATTATAAAATATAAAATTTGGTGAAAGTGCGTTTAATAAAACAAAATAATAAAGTTTGTTTGTAATGTTTAATGTGTGCCAGCATATTTGATGTAAGCCCAATTGACGTTCGGTTAGTAAGTGCCACCGTGGTGTGGTGGTTGCGTGCGCCGCCTGCCACACCGTATGCCCTGGGTTCGCACCCGGGCAAAGCAACATCAAAATTTTAGAAATAAGGTTTTTCAATTAGAAGAAAATTTTTCTAAGCGGGGTCGCCCCTCGGCAGTGTTTGGCAAGCGCTGCGAGTGTATTTCTGCCATGAAAAGCTCTCAGTGAAGACTCATCTGCCTTGCGGATGCCGTTCGGAGTCCGCATAAAACATGTAGGTCCCGTCCGGCCAATTTGTAGGGAAAATCAAGAGGAGCACGACGCAAATTGGAAGAGAAGCTCGGCCTTAGATCTCTTCGGAGGTTATCGCGCCTTAGATTTATTTATTTATACGGTAACATAGGTACTTTCGTACAAAGCTGTCGGTCAATTTGTGCGCAGTTGATTCAACATCTTGTTGCGATGGATAAAAATAAACAGAAATTTCGGTTGAATTGACCAGTATTTCGGCTGATTTTACCAGTATTTTTCTTTCAGTGTAGAAACCAATTGCAAAGCGCGCCGGGGCATTCATATGGCAGAGTGGTTAAAGGCATCTGCCTTTACTCCAGTATAAACTATGAATGTTGGATACTTGAGTTCAATGCTCAGCTCCCCAAAAGCTAGCTGATGAAGAAGTGAAATTCAGAAGCATGTCCTAGTAACCATCGCCGTTTGTGAACTTTGCAATTTTTCTCTAATATCAATAACAAAAACCATTGTATAAAGCAATATGAGCAAGTCTCGCTAATTAAATACATATGGTAATTATTTATGATTTGAATGTACAGCTCCATTTAGGTAAAAAGTAAATTTTTTCTCACGACTTAAGCATGGTAGGCAACACGGCGGACACCGAATATTTATTTTCTGAATATAAGAAAAAATTTTCGTTTTACGGCAGTCTTCGCATTAATTTTCGCTTGCCTCCGTTAGACTATAGAGCGACTTAAGAAGGCAGAATAGACTCCTGGATAATTCTTCAGTAGGTGCTCTAAGGTTTCTAAAACCGCTGGAAGTTTTCTGCTGGGATATGAGTTAACGTATCGAGCGGCATTGTTCTTGTAACCGCAAAAACAATGCCCAAATATTTAGTGTTATAGATATAGACAGTTCTTTGTGGGATATGAATCCGGAGCATATCCAATTAAAGCAACTTATTGTACTAGCCCATTTCCAACGAGAATATTTTTTTCTCGGGCCTTCGAATAAGTGGTGCTTGGTCTTCTCTTAAAATAGGCACGCCCTATCTCAGATTAAACTAGGTCCAATAATGTGCTATGAGTCGAAATCAATAGGCGATCCATGTAGTGCTTGTAAATCGGCGCCCTCGTTTCTTTCTATGTGACCATTCTCCGACTGTGGCTAAGCAGACTGTGGCTAAGCAAGAGTTAACAATCATGTTACCGGCTGCAAAGATTGCAATTCGTTTGCTAAATCCATTGAATCCGCCCATAAAAGCTGATATTTCAAAACATTTAATAGGCTCTTGCTCCCGTCTTCTCCCCCTTACTTCCCTCTTCCGCACCCCACCCCCTTACCATCTTTTTAATTGCCTTCTTACTTTCCATATCTCTTCCCTTTCTATGGCTCTCTTTCTTTTATATCTCTGTCTTCCTCTCCATATGTTGTTTTATTTCAACGGTAGTCCAAATTGTTTTCCCTCTCTCTACCCAATCTATTTTTCTGCCTCCCGTTTTCTTTGTTTTCCGCCCTTTTTGTATCGCCCTTCTTCCCTTCACTTTTCACATACCAAGTATTCGATTTCAACTTGAAATCGTTTAAGTAGTACCGAGAAAGAGGCGTGGCTCTGCTAACTTGTACTTGAATTTTAAAATGTTTCCCTTTTCCTCCACCCAACAACTCCCACATTTCTTCGTCCACTTCCTTTTCGTACCCAAGCCCTTTCCATTTCGCTCACCTCCTAATTTCATTTTTTTATATGCAGTTATAAAATATTATATACAGTATTAAAATTTGCTGTTAATACTTTTATAATAGCCAAGGTCGGGTATTGATTATATTATTAGTCAATACTAGGTTATGTATCAAACGAGTGCACAGAGAGTGCTTTAACGGACAAATGAAGATATGAAAATAGGGAATCCCGAAAATTTTATTGAGGTTGTCGGACTCTTCTCCACATTTTGCTTGAATTTACAACTCACGTCTTTAATGGGTTTAGAAACAATCATCATACCGACGTTATATACACTGATTTCAGCAAAGCATTCGACAAAGTACGCCACTCATTACTTGTTTATAAACTCGAATTGCTTAATTTTCAACCTGGCCTAACTCGCTGGATCTCCTCCTATCTTTGCGGTAGAATTCAAAGAGTCATTTTTAAAAAACTTTGTTCGAATGTCATCGATGTTCCCTCTGGTGTGCCTCAGGGCAGCCATCTCGGTCCTATTTTGTTTTTGATCTTTATAAACGATGTTTCCACAACTATAAAATATTCTAAAATTTTAATGTCTGCCGACGACCTAAAACTTTTTAAATCATACGCGTCGGTTGAAGAACGTTCTGTACTCCAGGCGGATTTAAATCGTTTAGTTACTTGGTGTAATGCGAATTTTATGCCTCCAACATAGAAAAATGTAAATCCTTGTGTTTTTCACGTGGGAACATACAGCCAGTTTCCTACACAATTAATGGCCAAACTCTGGAAAGCGTTGATATTTTTGTCGATTTGGGAGTTACAATGAATTGCAAACTTAGTTTCAACCCTCATATTAATGCCACATTCAATAAAGCGAGAGGAGTTTTAGCATTTGTGAAAAGATGGGCAAAAGAGTTTAGTGATCCTTACGTTACAAAAACCCTTTTTACATCATTGGTGAGGCCGATATTAGAATATGGATCGATAATTTGGAATCCGCGTTATCAAGTTCATGTGGATAGACTAGAATCAATTCAAAAACAGTTTTTACTTTTCGAATTGCAAGTCGTGGAGAAATGCTAGGTGTACTATTTATGGCTAGACTTTTAAATGGATCGATTTCAAGCCCATTTCTTTTGAACGAAGTAAACTTGAATGTTCCATGCCGAGTTTCAAGCCATTATAAACCTATAATTCTTAAACAATGCAGAAGCAATTTCCAACTAAACGAACCTTTTCTATGTTTGTGTGAAGATTATAACTCTCACTCGAGAATAATTGATATTTCGGACTCGCTCTTTGCCATAAAAAAGACGGTTCTATCTTCTCTTAATAATTAAAAAATTATATTTACTTTTAGTCTATTGTATTTTGTGAATCTATATTTCTCAGCTGACACATAAATAAGAATTAGGATACATAAAAAAAAAAACCCAAAAAAAAAAGTATGTATGAATTAAAAAAAAAACCAAAAACAGGATTACCCTGGTTTCATCGGGCTACTTGAGGGCAGTGCGCTGCCACAACGTCCGAGACAAAAAAAAAAAGTGTTAAAAAGTTTACAAAATATTTAAAATAGGTTTTTTTTTTTTTTGTTATATAAAAAAATATTACCATATGTGACCCGGTCTATGAAAAGGTGGCTTATGACTCAAAAAGAATTTTTTTTTTAGTCATAAGCCACCTTTTCATAGACCGGGTCACATATGAAACAAATCCACTGTAGCAACCCGTTGGACCATTAAATATTAAAATAAACATTTCACAAACGTGGAAGCCCAAAGTATAATAGTTTAAGAGCTGAGCGCCGATTCACAGCAGCCGTCAGTCAGTCTCATTGCTTAGTGTTAGGGGAGAAAGAGGTTGTAAAGGTTATCTGCAGTGCGAATACTCTACAAAATCCGCGACATTAATGGTTAGTGGTCAATTGATTAAATATGAACACACCCTATGTATTTGCTTAGAATATTTGGATGAGAATTGAAAAGGCGTAATCGTCTAATTTTTTTAGATTTAATAAAATACCCTGTAGCGAATCACACTACTTTCGAACTAGCGCGAAGTTACCGCATTAAAAGGCGGTACTAGTTCTAATTCTGCCCTCCGCATATGCATCCGATTAGCACCAGCTCGGAGGTAATCATTAAACATTAATTCCTTTGCTTAACCACCATCAGCCATATTTTCGCTAGTTGCAACGAAATGGCTGTAAAGTCTTTGAAGATAAGTGTTTAACGCTAGTTAAGCCCAATATCTAAGAATTTGTTTATTTTTATTAACAAACTTTTTTGAATTTATCTCTTAAATTTTTCGTTACACATTTTCATTATTTTGGGGTGGACAGAAGCAGATGTGAATTAAGGGCGTAGTGTGTGTGGTCTCAACTCATTATATAGAGGTTTTCTTTAAACAAAAACTAAGGTGACTTAAAAGCATTGATTTATGTACTGGAATTACAAAGTTTGCTCATCCAATATTCTTCAGTGAATAGCACAGGCCGACAAAATTTAAAAAATGTTCAGACCCAGAAATGAGTCGATACTTTTCTGAAGTTCACTGGTCCTCTAAATCTGAATATCGAGTCTGGTTTTTTAATTTGGTTCTGCTTTTTGAGATATTGTTTTTTAAACACGTTTTTCGACTTCATTCACCCCGTAATTTTTTTGGGCGAAACGGCATACTTTCCTTTATTAGGATTGAAGTTATGCAGCATAAGGAGTAGTCGATATAGTTCCCTTCATTCTAAATCTTTTGTTTTATTAGCTCAATATGGTTTGCTTGCAAATTCACATGATTTGCTGAAGCCTCCTACTTCTTATGTGACTAACGTGCCTAAAAGTAGACTTCAAATTTGCAAAATCTCTGTATGGGAAAAATATCGCTAATCTAATACCCTTTGAAGGACAATATCTCAAGTGTCTTTCATGAAAACAAAATTGTAATAGTCTAATACTAGCATGGCCAGTGTTGCCAGATTTTTTTCAGAAACACAAAAAAAGTAAGCTAAAAAAGGCCAAATAAAAATGTTTAAGGCTAAAAAAAGCTATAAGGCAACTTTTCAAGCGTTTTTCACATTTTATTCATAAAAAACGTCTCAATATAAACATTTAATACTTCTAGTAAAAAACTTAAATTAATTTGTACTCCAACTTCATAGAAAATCATTAAAATAATTTACATATGCAATTTGTGTTTTGTAAAAGTTGTTTAAAATGGCACATTTAACACTCTTCTACTAATACTGATACAGCATATCTGTGAAGTTGAATCTCGCAAAACAAAAAAAAACAAGAACTCTTCTAATTAGGTTTCAAACAAAAACAAACAAAAAAAAATTTTAATAAAAAAAATGTTCTAAGTAGCTTTTTAATGGTTCTGGAGTACCTAAAAATAAGGAAAAGGGTTCTACAAAATTGCGTTCAATAATCACATTTTTATAAAACTTTCAAGTTCACCATTAATTGCTGCAAATAGCATTGTATAACTCTTTTATCTACTTGCGAACTTAGAAAACCAGTTAACTGTTTCTGAAATCAAACATTTATATTTCGCTCGGTAGTATTTTGGAAGCAGATGAAACGGCCTTTTGAACCGAATGGCAAACACACGAAAGTAAATCGCCATTAGGTTGATGTAGCTTTAATAGAGTTACTATTTCTCGCTTTCTGCCTACCATAACCTTTGCATTATCTGTTATTAAGCACCTCAAAATCTACACCAAATTGCTCATCTAGATTTTCTAAAATTTTGAAAAAAGCTAAAAAGAGCTAAATAATTTCTAGAAAAAAGCTGAAAAATTTTTAAAGCTAAATCACAAGTTTTCCAGCTAAACGGAGAAAGAATCCAAATCTAGCTTGAACAAGTAAGGAAGGCTAAGTTCGGGTGTAACCGAACATTACATACTCAGTTGAGAGCTGTAGAGACAAAGTAAGGGAAATCACCATGTTGTAAAAGGAACCTAGGGTAACACTGGAATGTGTTTGTATGACATGTGTATCAAATGGAAGGTATTAAAGAGTATTTTAAGAGGAAGTGGGCCATAGATCTATAGACGGACGCCATTTGGGGATATCGCCGTAAAGGTGGACCAGGCCTGACTCGAGAATTTGTTTGTACGATATGAGTATCACATGAAAGGTGTTAATGAGTATTTTAAAAGAGCGTGGGCCTAAGTACTATAGATGGACGCCTTTTCGAGATATCGCCATAAAGATGGACCAGGAGTGACTCTAGAATTTGTTTGTACGATATGAGTATCACATGAAAGGTGTTAATGAGTATTTTAAGAGGGCGTGGGCCTTAGTTCTATATGTGGATGCCTTTTCGAGATATCGCCATAAAGGTGGGCCAGGGGTGACTCTAGAACTTTTGTGTACGATATGAGTATCAAATGAAAGGTGTTAATGAGTATTTTAAAAAGGCGTGGGCCTTAGTTCTATATGTGAACGCCTTTTCGAGATATCGCCATAAAGGTGGAACAGAGGTCACTCTAGAATGTGTTTCTACGTTGTGGGTATCAAATTAAAGGTTTTAATGAGGGTTTTAAAAGGGAGTGGCCCTTAGTTGTATATGTGAAGGCGTTTTCGAGATATCTACCAAAATGTGGACCAGGGTGATCCAGAACATCATCTGCCGGGTACCGCTAGTTTATTTATATATGTAATACCACGTACAGTATTCCTTCCAAGATTCCAAGGTCTTTTGGTTTCGCCCTGCAAAACTTTTTCATTTTCTTCTACTTAATATGGTAGGTGTCACACCCATTTTACCAAGTTTTTTTCTAAAGTTATATTTTGCGTCCATAGACCAATACAATTATCATGTTTCATCCATTTTTTCGTATTTGGTATATAATTATGGCATTTTTTTCATTTTTTGTAATTTTCGATATCGAAAAAGTGGGCGTGGTCATAGTCGGATTTCGGCCATTTTTTATACCAATATAAAGTGAGTTCAGATAAGTACGTGAACTGAGTTTAGTAAAGATATATCGATTTTTGCTCAAGTTATCGTGTTAACGGCCGAGCGGAAGGACAGACGGTCGACTGTGTATAAAAACTGGGCGTGGCTTCAACCGATTTCGCCCTTTTTCACAGAAAACAGTTATCGTCCTAGAAGCTAAGCGTCTACCAAATTTCACAAGGATTGGTTAATTTTTGTTCGACTTATGGCATTACAAGCATCCTAGACAAATTAAATGAAAAAGGGCGAAGCCACGCCCATTTTGAAATTTTCTTTTATTTTTGTATTTTTTTGCACCATATTATTACTGGAGTTGAATGTTGGCATAATTTACTTATATGCTGTAAAGATATTAACTTTTCTTTTAAATTTTAATTTAAAAAAAATTTTTTTAAAAAGTGGGCGTGGTCGTTCTCCGATTTTGCTAATTTTTATTAAGCAGACATAAAGTAATAAGAGTAACGTTCCTGCTAAACTTCATCGTGATATCTTCAACGACTGCCAAATTACAGCTTGCAAAACTTTTAAATGACCTTCTTTTAAAAGTGGGCGGTGCCACGCCCATTGTCCAAAATTTTACTAATTTTCAATTCTGCGTCATAAGGTCAACATCATAAGGCACCTACCAAGTTTCATCACTTTATCCGTCTTTGGTAATGAATTATCGCACTTTTTCCGTTTTTCGAAATTTTCGATATCGAAAAAGTGGGCGTGGTTGTAGTCGGATTTCGTTCATTTTAAATAGCGATCTGAGATGAGCGCCCAGGAACCGGCATACCAAATTTCATCAAGATACCTTAAAATTTACTCAAGTTATCGTGTTTACAGACGGACGGACGGACGGACATGGCTAAATGAATTTCTTTTTTCACCCAGATCATTTTGATATAAGAAGTCTATATCTATCTCGATTAGTTTATGCCGTTACGTATTATCGTTGTGCGAACAAAGTTAATATACTCTGTGAGCTCTGCTCAGCTGCGTATAAAAACCAGAACTGTTCTTATTATGTTTCAAATAGCTATAGAGTTCCTGAAAAGGAAAAAAATGTCAGCAATTTTATGCCCAATATTCAAATATTTCCCAAAGTCGAAAAATTTAACAAAACAGATTTAAAAAAATGTCCTGAGTAGCTTTACAATGGTTCTGGAGTACCTAAAAATGACTAAAAGGGTTTTCCAAAATTACATTTTTATAAAAGTCGAAAATTTTCAAAAAAAAAATTTTTTATTTTAAAAAAATTGGTGTTCTTAATAGCTTTTCAATAGTTCTTGAATTCCTAAAAAGGATGAAATGATTTGAAAAATGTGATAATTGGGCGTAATTTTGCAGAACTCATTTCCCCATTTACATGAACTATTAAAAAGCTACTCAAAGCACTTATTTTTATACTCAGCTGAGCAGAGCTCACAGAGTATATTAATTTTGTTTGCATAACGGTAATCCGTAACGGCATAAACTAATCGAGATAGATATAGACTTCTATATACCACAATGATCTGGGGAAAAAAGAAATTTATTTAGCCATGTCCGTCCGTCCGTCCGTAAACACGATAACTTGAGTAAATTTTGAGGTATCTTGATGAAATTTGGTATGTAGGTTACTGGGTACTCATCTCAGATGGCTGTTTAAAATGAACGAAATCGGGCTATAACCATGCCCACGTTTTCGATATCGAAAATTTCGAAAAACCGAAAAAGTGCGATAATTCATTACCAAAAACGGATAAAGCGATGAAACTTGGTAGTTGGGTTAACCTTATGAAACAGAATAGAAAATTAGTAAAATTTTGGACAATGGGAGTGGCACCGCACACTTTAAAAGAAGGTAATTTAAAAGTTTTGCAAGCTGAAATTTGGCAGTCGTTGAAGATATCACGATGAAATTTGGCAGCAACGTTACTCCGATTACCATATGTGTGCTAAATAAAAATTTGCAAAATCGGATAACAAACGCGCCCACTTTAAAAAAAAAATGTTAAGTCAAATTTTAACAAAAAATTTAATATCCTTACAGTATATAAGTAAATTATGTCAACATTCAACTCCAACATTTGTCTCCAAATCTCTCAGCTGAGTATGTAATGTTCAGTTACACCGGAACTTAGTCTTCCTTACTTGTTTCATTTTGAAATTTTTTCTAAATTTTGGACTTTTAGAGAAACGTTTTATCATTTAGATGCAGCTCACAATGGTTCAAGCTCACCCTTAATGGCAGCAAATAGCATTGTGGAGCCCTTTTGTCTACTTGCGAGCTTAGAAAACCAGTTAAATGATTTTGAAATCAACAATTTTAATTTCTCTCGGAAGTAGTTTTGAAGCAGGTGAAACGGCCTTTTCAATCGAATGGCAAACAAACGTAACTAACTAGTCGCTATTAGGTTGATGTAGCTTTAATAAAGTTACTATTCTTGCATTATCTGTTATTGGGCATCTCAAAGTTTTACCGTCCAGCCCAAATTCATTAAATTTTCTTAAAATTTAATCTACACCAAATTGTTTAACTAGATTTTCTAAAATATTGAACAAAAGCTAAAGACTTCTGTAAAAAGCTGAAAAAAGTTTAAAGCTAAATCACAAGTTTTCCAGCTAAACGGAGAAAGAATCCAAATCTAGCTTGAAAAAAGCTAGATACCGAGCTTTTGTGCTACTTTACAATTCTAGATAAACCTTGGCTAAAAAGCTTTTTAAGGCAGTCATTCGGAGTGTTTGCCAAACCATTGCCGACGGACCACTTCCGCTTAGAAAAACTTTTTTCTAATGTAGGTATGTATTCTGATGTTCTTTTAGGGAAGCACGTTACCATCACATCACGTCGGCAGCCAATTGGTATGACAATATTTTGGCTTTGTGCATTTCTGCATACAATTTACTCTTATGTCCTTTTGGGCTCTTCAATCGTTTTCCCATTCTCTTTTTTCTTGGCTTAGTAAAACAAGAGGCATACTTTAAGGGGCTACAACTCGTTTAGGTTGTGTTCATATTCACACCTCGGAGCTGCAAAAAACATTAAAAGAAAATAAAGAGCTTCCCTTATCCAAAACAATGTTAGTTTTAAAAACGATTTCTGAAAAAACCAAGTCAAGTAGGAAAAAAAAATGTCGGCAGTACTTACCAGTATCAAATATTTCGGAGCCCTTGCAACATTTAAAAAAATCGATATCTCCCGATTGACTTGAAGAAAAAATTAAAAAATAGTCAAAGGTACCTTTTTCAAAATAAGTCCAAATTTCAACAAAATCACTTATGCCATATATGGTGGTAGGATTAGTTGTAATGGAATGCCCCATATGTAAAATTTAATGTTGTCGGGTATATTGATTTTTTATTGTTTATTCAAAAATCTTGTTATCACTACTTGATGAATACATATGTATGTATGTATGTACGAATGTAGGTAACAACTTGCAAGAGATGGTCTCGAACTTCTTGGAAAAGCTCAACACCCAAAAGGATACAGACAAAAAAATATTATATCCTCTAAATATGTACTTCCCTTTATATAAACAAGCATGAATTACATTCCTAGATTCATATTTATAAACGCACGAACAGCTAAAAAGCATGGGTTGTTTTTGTATATGTTCTCTTATGTATTAAGACATTACGAATTTTTCTCTTTCCTTGAATAAATAACATTAAACGGTGAATACGTCACCGACGATTTACTCCAGCGCACTGATAAACCTTGCACTCCAACAGTGATTACTTCTTAAAACATACATATATATACAGGGTTAACCGTAAAGTGTGTATACATTACATCTTCATATACAAATTTAGTAAAGATATGACTTAAAATTCCACTTACAAACTCCCCATCTCATTGAAAGCATCCCTGCAGAAAAAATGGGGTGTTATCACGTAAAGTAACAGTTTGAACAGGTTGAATGACTTCGTCCGAGCTGATGCTAACCGAATGCCCAGTGGGACAGTTGATTTATTGATCAATCTAATACTGTTTTCACACAGAAACTTAATGATCTCATTTCACCTGCTAATGAAATCGTAAATTTTTTGCTTTCACACAGAAGTAACTGCTCGATTAGTATGAAGGATGAGACAGACAATCATGGCGGAACGATACAAGGTGGAAGCATGGTGACATACCTACAAACAAAAAAAATTCCATGTACTTGTAAATTCGATGGACAAATGTCAAAATCGTACTGCGCCGGTATTTGATGTATCAAATCAAATAAAAAAGGTTATAATCAGCTGTTCGATGCGGCCACCTTGTACCGTTCCGCCATGCAGACAATGACATTTGCTTTGACAAATGACATTTTTAAGCACTGACCACACCAAAAACTAAGAAGCGGAAAGGGAAGCGGAATGCTGCCAACAGAGTTGCATTGTGCGTTTGACTTCATTAGGCATTCGATTAGCTACTAATGAAATAATAATAGATTCGAATTTTGTAGGGAAGATTGAGCTCAATAAGCGTCTTAATGTATTGCCTTTATTATTCAATAAGCCGTCTGTGTGAAAATAGTATAAGACAGCGATTGTCTCAGAGCCACCTACGGCCGGCACAATAGGATTTAAGAGTTGTATAAGTGTATTTCATAGCTTCCGCAACCCAATTGTCAACCTCACCTACACGAGGCACATTTTGTTACAAATATGCATGTAAATATCATACACATATTTAGCAGACGAGGTTCCGGGGACCCAAAGTTTCTCATGGAGCTAGAGGGTGGGGTCAGACTAGTACCTTAATATTGCTTGTTATATATCCGGCAAAGGACCACCAACTCATGAATGGAGCTTTGACCATATGTAAGCATCATTTAGTTGTTGTAACTTCCCAAAGCGCCACTTTTGTCTGTTGCCGATATCAATATAACAACCACTGTTTACTGGAGTACAATGTTTGGATTTTCATGTGATGTCATATTAGCAAAACATTTTAAAAATTTATTAGCAGACACAACATAAGCAATCCTTACTGAATCACATATTTTCCCAGACTTTTGGAGAGAACGGTAAGTCGATTTATCAGCAGTACTGAACTGCCATACTGTAACAGTGGAGTACTCGTTTATCCTAAGAAGATATCCTTATTTCCGAGTGGTGACCTTTGAGAGCTATCCGCCTCGCTTATATTCATTTTCCTTACCTTCTCTGTACATTTCGTCAGCGACTCAGGAAATTACTAATACAAACACTTCGTCGTAGGCTTCTCGTTGAATTTCTGATTTCAAGAGCGGGAAAAAATCTGGTACGTGATTTATTATCACAAACAATAATGGGTATCCGCAGTTTTCTTTTTTTGATATGGTAACTGTAGTTATCACGACTAATTACCATCTTATAGCGACTATAATGGCGGACTTGTGACAGAGAACACAGAAGAGAACTTTAACAACATTGCGAGAACTTCGTTCAAGATAATTTCGAGATCATTTTTGGTTAAATTTAAGACAGGTTCATTTCGGAACCACTTGGAGATTATTTCGCTTCTGCTTTCGAGATCATTTCAATTATTCCAGAAATGTTTCGTGATCTTATAAGTGTAATTTAAGACTGTTAAAATTTATTTTAATTTTTTTTTTTTTTCGGAATAATTCCAGTACTATTTCAAGATTACTTCCGTGTTGTATTCGTTATCATTTCGTTATCTTTTTGGGGTCATTTCAAACCAGTTTCGGTATGAAACCGTCACTATGTTCGGGAAATTTCATTTCGACGTTTTTCTAGACTAAGCATTCGATATTGGTTTTAGGATCATATCGAGGCTGCTTCATGATTATTTTTTTGAGATTATTTCAGCACTAATTGTAGATCATGTCAATATAATTTTCGGAATCATTCAAGACAGTTTCTATACACAGCTTTCTTGCATTTTCTATACATTTGGATAGTGATATAACAAACCTTTTTGAATTCTACATAGTCATGGAAATGCAAGAACGGACCTAGAGATAAAAAGCGAAGCATTCAGGAAAGCTGTGGCAAAGTTCAAACAATAGCGCCAGTCGTTACGCTCTCGTGCTTATTGACGCCAATTAGCATTATCAAGCAAAACAACAATGACGCGTGCCCAAAAGTCAATGGCTATCGTTTTTTTCCTGTTTGTAGAACCTTATCAAACAAATTTACGTTCACCGCATTCGCGAGAATACGTAAAAGAAATTCAAAATAATGTGTTGAAAATTTGATAACACTCGTCTAGGTATATAAGACTTACGCAGTGGTAGCATGTTAAAAGTGCTTGTTTCATGTATATGCGAGGGGTCCTAGCGTAGTAAGTGTTTTTCCATTACAATGTCTTTAAAATTACCATTACTGGCACTCATGCGTGCTGATTAAATTACACTGGTCTATGAAAATTAAAAAAACCAAAACATTGTTGTACCGACCCGAAACCAAAATACAACTTTTCTAAGCAGAATAGTACTCATGAGCGGAATCATCTCCCAAGCGTGTCTTCTTTACGAGCTGGCTGATGAAACGCAAAAGCTTAGAAACAAATTATCAGCAATTTAACTACCACCGATAAAGGGTGTCTGCTCCCACTTTTTTAAGTATTAGTAATAATATTTTCATCACATCTATATATATAAAATTAACAGCTAAACACTCTGCAAGTGCCTTGTTTGTTTAAGCCTGTTCTGAGTTGTTTATGAGACAGAGCTGTTCCCGTACTAGTCAATGGGGTGAATGTTCCAGTATAGTTTCGACAATTTTTTCGGAACTCCTCATAGCCTTCTTCGACCTCATTGTGTTTTAGCGCCTTCATAGCCGCCTGACTATCTGGGTAGATGTTATATTCCATAACAGTTATAACGGCGGAAAGCATCAAATGTACCGCATCCGTTATAGCGGCGTGGATTTCCACCTAACACCGAGCTCATAGCGGAACACAAGCCTACCGCCTAGCCTGAATCTATCTGTGAACCGGTTCACTAGACTACCGTCCCATATTTATTCTTCACTCCTACAACCCCTTGAAGGAATATAACTGCCCAGGCTGCGCTTATTTTTTCTACGATGTCAGCCGTGTATATCCTCAATATTGCGTTTAGTGCCAGTGAAGGTGTTGCATCGCTTCGAACCTTTTGACCATGAAAGAAGTGTTTAGTGATCTCCACCAGATAACAAGCCGTAAAAGGATCGGCTTGACCACCCTACCGTACAGCTAATGTACCTAGGACCTAGCCCTTTTCTCCAGATTAAGCTTCCATGAAAGATTGCTGACAAGAATAACTCCAAGGTACCTAAACCTGACAGAAAGTACCTGTGGTACTCCCCAATAGGGGGCAGTCTACATATATTCAGGAATACCGTGCCTATGCGTAAACAAAGCGACCTCCGTTTTTCTGGGACCAGCAGGTAATACGCATGATTCGGATCAACTGGTTATAACACCCAGGTAGCGCGTCCACTATCCGAATGGCCCTAATGAATCTTAATATGGCTCTGACTTCAATTTAAACGCTATTTCCAGTGATTGTCTGCATTTATTGAGGTTAGGACCGACCGATAGGCTAATTTTAATGTCGGGTTCGCTTTCAGCATATTAAATTGCATGTGTTGTAATAGGATATTCGGTAGTCTGTGTTTTTGTTGTTATTCCAAATTATGCCTATGGCTTACCAACTATTGTCCCCGCTACCTACAGATATCTCGAAATTAGGTAAACAATTTCATCTCGTGTAATTTAAAAAAAATTATAACCATATCCTATTACTGAAGGCTGTTTGTTCCTTTCTTGTTTTTTTTACATTTCATACGCACGTAATCAATTTTTGTTTGATGCTTCACCGCCTTTGCATGAGATAAGAATTCCCATTGTGAATCGCATGTAATATTTTTTTTTTTTTTTTGCGAAATATTTGTATGTAAAATTGCTTAGTCAATTTATTTAACTTACTTTGTTGTTGAAGAAAACCGCTTTTATTCCTCAACTCAAAGTACATATCAGGGACGTACTTTTATTAAGAGATGTCCACAGGCGACTTTTATACGAATTACCCCAACATTTTCCAATACAATTTTAATTATTCACGCTGGCTTTTCTTTTTGAGATCATATTATTTGTAGAGACTCAAACTGACTCAACCAAGCATACTCAAAGACTTATGCACAGATAAAACAAACGCTTTCAATTTCATCTCTTCAACTGTTTCTAAGGGCTTCGAAGAACACCAACATAGTCCCAAAGATGGAAAGCTACCCATCCTTAAAAGGGATCCCAGTATAGCATTATAAATAAACTATCATCCTTAAACCGACCTTTCGTGAAGTTAATTATGGGTATCTTACTCTTCTTACACTTGAAAAAATATTCACTGAACTTTCTTTATGCTTTGCTGCCCTTTAAGGCTCGGCGCCCCTAGGGGAGAGCCGCTATTGTCTTTAAACTAAATCTACAGCTCTCTATATGTACTATATATGTGTGTACAAAGTTCACACATTTTCTAAGAATATAGATTTGTACGAATAAGTATTTTGCTATGTTGGGCAATGGCTGAGAGTGAGGCCAGACCCAGCAACACCTTTTAGCAAAAGAAACCTAATTGGTGCGCTGTTAGTGCCAACATAACAGTTATAAAATCACCAAACGAATAGCCCTGTGAAACTGTAAAATAGAGAATATTTAAAATACACACATTTTAACATATATATATACAGTGATGTGCAAAATAAGGGCATACTTTATCTACCATTACCGTTACCTAAATTTTTGCATCCGCAGTTTTTACTTTGTTTATAGTTTCGTCAAAAACTTGAACTATAAATGCAAGAGAAAACTTTGTTCAGTGTGACCTAGAGATAACTGATATAGCACGTTCCTCAACCGAGTTCCAAAATAGGGCATCATTATAAACATTTTGAGATAGTACGTTTTATAAAAAAAATTTATGTTAGCTTTCCATTGGGGCAAAATGACTGACATTTGACTTAAAATGACCCGCTGGTCATTTGGTCTTAAATGAGTTTCGATTATGTCACGTAACTAACTCGAAGTCGATAAATCAGTGTGCGCCCAGAACCCAAATTTTTGTGGCATTATCTATTTATAGGACACCAATTGGCAAACGAAAAAAATTGTCTATTTAATAATTTGGGAAAAATTTAAACAACGTGACATCATGACGCACAAGGCGACAGCTGTTTCGATTATACCTTGTAAATCTCTTCAAAGCCTTTTCTTCCGGGAGTGGGAGTCGAACTCCTACGATAGTTGAAATGGTTATAAACGCATTCAGCTATGTCATGCCTTAGTTGTTGTAAAGTTTTAAATAAATTATAAAATTAAAAAATTGCTTCAAATAAATGTTTTCATACATTTAAAAAAAAAAAAAAAAAGCAATACGGGCAATCCCCGATTAAATCATACAAAAAAATTGTCAACATATTTGCAAATAAAATTTTTCATTAAAACTAAGTGGAAATTTCTTATTATCAGTAAGTTTTGTAGATTCGCAAGGACAATTTTTAGTTATCATCAAACAAATATTCTATATGAAAAATGGTATAAGATATTCTTCTATTATCAGCCGCATAGGTTAACTTGTATTTATAAAAAAGATTTTACAGAAAACCAAAGTCGTTAGAGTTATCACTTTGCTGATTTGACGATAGCAAATGTCGTTAAAAATATTAAAGAACTTCGCATAACATTCGCAATCGATATACAACAACGAATCAGTAGCTATAACAATTTCGGTATTCAGTAACCATTTTTTTTTTTTTATTAATAATAGAAGAAATTTTTAAAATTATTAAGGATGCTGTCATAAATGTGAGATAGATAAAATTGTCACTTTGTTAACGTTGTTAAAACTAAATCAGTGAACAACGCAATCGTTATCGCAAACAACAAATCGTTATTTAAAATCTCGAAAAATCGCTTAGTTAAAAAAACGATTCTGGTATCAAGTAACAACTTTTTATTGATATTCGTCAATCCCTACTGTCGCTAAATAATAGAATATTTTGTTAATGTTGTTAACAACTCACTTATTTTGTAGGCAATTTAAATTAAAATATCGAATTGTTGGCGTTATTTAATTTAAGTTACTGAGAAGCAGAATTGGTATTACAAGCGAAAAATCGTTACCTAAAATCTCAACAAAGCACATCGCTTAAAGTTAGTGAATTTCGCTATTGGTAGATAAATGAAAAGGAATTTTGGTAATTTAGTTCGATAAACGTAAATTAAAATATAAATATAAATTAATTATAATTTTTTATTAATTTTAAGTATGATTAAAAATAAATAATTCAATAAATAACAATCAAATGTATATATAAGAATAATTTTGATTGGTGCCATTTAACATTTTTTCAATCAGAAAAAAAAGTATGTGAAACTAAACTAACTTATAAATACTAAATAATTATTTAAATAAATTTTAGGTTTGGTCAATAAAATTTGATTCAAAGAAAATCAAGATATAATGAATAACAAGAATTTGTGCAAAATTCAATTAAGTTCAAAATCTAACATTTTCACTGCTACAATTTAGCACAGTACTGTATATATAACATGTATAAAACATACATACATACAAACCAAACTGTACATATTCTTTCTGCATAAAAATTTATGAAAGTAAGCGTAGCAAGAGATTTAAAAATCATTAGTAAATTGAACTTTGAAATTTGCAGACATGTTGTGGTACCGCGGCAAATTTTCCTTAGCAATTTTTATAATTTTCGTCCTATACACACAACGGGCGCAGGCGGCACGTGTAGGATGTGATTCTGAATGTTTGGAAAATAAATTAGATGAAGTCCTGGCAAGGTAAGAAAAGTACCTAAAATTGTTTTTGAATAATATTTTATGTGATTTTTTGCATACCGTTATGTGGTATAAAAAAGTGAAAAATTTAAAAAAAAAATTTGTAACAAGTGAAAAATAACGGGTCCAATATTTTTTGCTTTTACTTTTGAAGAAAAAAAGTAGTGAAAGTTTGTAGGAAAAACTTTTAGCTTAGTTTATACCAATTTTAGCAAAATTTTATTTGTGTGCGTTGTATTTATTGTGCTGTAAATGTAATAACTTGAAGTTTTATTGATGTAGATACCGTTAAGTAACCGCACACTTTCTTACAACACATAGGTAATATCTTTTTTTTTTATTCTATTTTAATTTCAGATTAAAAACTTTATCGGAACCAACAACAGTACTGACCATCGAGTCCATTTTAGCATCTACACAACCGGAGCAGCCAACAGAAAATAAGTATGTCCTTAAAATTACTCATATATATAAACATTAGGGTGTCTCGTTTTTAAATTATTATTTTCCCCCAATTTCACCTTGAGTGAGTTTGAAAAAAATTATAATAAAACAAGTCTTCATGCAAAAAAAAATGCTCTTTGAGAAAGAAAATCGTAAATGTAGCTGAAAATTCTATTTTTCATGTAATTTACTTCGAATTTTTTTGTATCTTCCCTCCAGTCCAACTTCACAAAAAATCAGTTGACAAGTAGGTACATTTTTAATTTCTTCTTTAAATCAAAATTGTAAATTGAAAAAAAACGTTTAACCAACTTGCAACCCCACTATTTTTTTTAGATAACAGTGCCTTTCAAATTTCAAAGTTATAAATTTACTCTTTTTTCTGTAAAACGTTAAAAACGTGGCACAGATCCTTTTTGCACGATGTGCTTAAGAAGATGTACCTATTACACTTAAAAAACAAATTTTCTCAAAGCAGGGAAGACTTCAAAAAGAGTTAGCAATACAAATATTTTCTTCAAAATTAATAAAGTTTAAATTTTTGCCATAAAAAAATTCACATTATTTATTAAGGTAAAATTTGTTTAGCAGAAAATTATAAAAACTTGCTTTGTATTGAAAAAATATATATATTTTTTTTTAAGTGTATATGTACAACTTCTTAGCAATTGCCTAAAAATTTATATATAACTTAAAAGGGAAGTAACTTTATTTTGAAAAACGTAGTCGATAGAAAAAAATTTATTTTTGCCGAGAAAAAAGTTACTTCATCGCAAAAAAAAGAATAACGAAAAAAAATGTATTTTCAAACGGTAAATTCATATATATGAGAAATTAAATGACACACCGACTTCACATAAGGAGAACATGAGCTCATAAGCTTCAAACAACAACATCACAAATTTTGAAAATTATTTTTTATGGATAACTGCAATTTTAAAAATAATTTAAATTTAAATAATTTGTAAAATTGCAAGCCTATTTATTTAAAATTGATTTTAATTTAAGTTAACCTCTAATGTCTTGCCGTTCTACAAGTGGGCCTAAAACTTTAGCTCGCTTTTGCTAAAATAAATTTGTTGTACTATTTCTGATTTAGTTTTTGATTTACTTCCAATAGTTTTTTTTTTTGTTTTTGTTTTTTTTTTTTTTTTTTTTTTTTTTTTTTTTGTTGACGTAAATCTGCGTTTTATTTGCCTGTTATATAAAATTTATTGCACTTGAAAAAACAAACATATGAAAAAAATCTTTAATAACAAACCTCTGTAAGGGACAACTTTATCAACTATAGTATCTGGAGTCGCTTTCATACAGTCGTTTTTGCAATTTTCTGAAACAAGAAGCATACTTTAAGGAGCGGCAACTCGTTTAGCGAACATGTGTATGTATGGAAATGAAAACTGCTTCAGAGCACAAATCAAGGCGAATTCATTACAGGTGGTGTTATCCCATCAGCGGATTGCTTCTTCTAGATAATTTTCCATACAAAGCCTTGTACAACAAAATGTCCGTTAATCGAATCCTATGAAAATTTTCTTTTGACTTGACATTCATCTGCACGGCGAATTGATTGAAATCGCTTTGCCACCACCTGACATAGATTCGCATTGGCACAAATAGAGATTAGAACGAGTTATAGAGCTTGCCAATATCCATTATTTTAGTAAGTTATCGATTTTTAAAAATTCCAAAATCCTCTCAACAAAAGCTTCAAGCTTAGTATTTTGCAAGTTTTTATCATATCGAATATATAATCCCTCTAACGTATATTTTAATAAAAAATTTCCCGTAAAAAAACTTTTGTTATGAGTCACCCTAATAAATCTACATATATACCAACATAGGCGAAAAGTAGTACATAACTCATTATGTATATATTTTAAATTATTTTAACATTTTCACATATCTCTCTCTCGGTTTTTTGCGCTCTATATACATACATAGACCTCAGCAGGCTGCAGAATCGGCAGCAACAGATACAGCACCAACAACGACCCAACAACAACGTCGTAACACACACAATACACAGTCAGTGCGCTCTATAGCCGCCACCACCACTACCACCAACGATGATAAAAGCAATAAAAACAACAACCACAAATGCACGGAACGTTTAGCCGGGATATGTCAAACGGCTGGAGTGAGTGAAATTCAGCTGGATAATATGAAAATTCCACCATTTCCAGTGCTCTGTGATGCTGAGCGTTGGATCGTAGTACTACAACGTTTGGATGGCTCTGTCGCTTTTCACAATCGCACCTGGGATATGTATAAGCAAGGTTTTGGTAGTATTGGTGAAAATAGTGAATTCTTTTTGGGTTTACAACATTTACACGAACTCACGTTTAATGGTTTCTTTGAGTTACGCATTGATATGGAGGACCATGAGGGTGTTCACAAATATGCACATTATAGTGATTTTAGCATTTTCAATGAACAGTCCGCCTATAAAATGGGTATATTGGGCATTTATCATGGTACAGCCGGTGATTCGTTTATGTATCATGAGGGACAACAATTTAGTGCGATAGATCGTGATAACGATGCTAAATCGCAGGGTAGTTGCAGTGAACAATATAATAGTGCTGGTTGGTTTAAGAGCTGCATGGAAGCGTAAGTACATTTGATGTACTCCTGATTGAGTGGTACTTATCCTATTAAAAATTTTTTTTCTTCCTTTATAGTAACATCTTTGGAAAGTATTTGGGTGGTGAAACAGATAAAGTCAATGAGGGCATGTATTGGGAGGCCTTCCATGGTTCAGAATATTCGTTAAAACGAATGAAAATGTCAATACGCGCCAAGTGTTAATTTAATGGTTTTTATTTACTTAATTAAGTGTTATACATATGTATGTTTGCTTTTGTTTTAAAATTTTCAAAGTACGATTTTATGTAATAAATTCTATGTATGTATGTGTATTTGTAATTCAAGTTATATGTTGTCGTTTGGCGCGTAATAAGATGGTTACTCAAAACTTTAAACCAACATTTCTTTATTTGCTGCTAAAAGCGAGTCCAACGTTGGCCGCCGTTCAGTCAACTCTTCTACGGAACAGTTTTATATACAACTTCAAGATACAGAAGCAGTACAATCATTTATTCACTTAATTTTGTACAGTTTCACGATTTTCGAGGAGCAACGTGATTTTTGATTGTCAGTCATCAGTCGCAGCGACATGACTGCGACCGCACACTGTTCACGTCTAAGTATGGGATAAAACCAATCTTTTTAAAGAGATGCAGCCATAACAAAGAAGTTATTTCATCGTTATAGCTCAGTATTTAAAAAAAAATTGGATTTGCTTAATAATGTAATGATAAAAATCACAGCAATTAGTCGCGATCTTATGAATTAATGAATATATGATTTGTGCTGAGATTAATGCCCGGCTTTTCAGAGCGAGTTTAAACTGCAGTTCAAGTTGGCTAGAGTCAAGTTGACTAGAGTTTATGCAGTGAGCTGCGAGCATTGCCGTTGTCTAAAGCTTGCTTACTGCTGTATAATCGGAGCAAAAATCGCAGGTTTATTGGTTCATTGGCTCGATACAGTCGCTGTGACAAAATCATACGTACACAAATTTTTTGTCAAATATGTGAGCGGCTCATGCTTTCTGCTCAACAAACGACGGGCGGTAAAAACAAAATTTCAATTCATATGCATAACATGTTCTTGTCCATGTCTAAATCTGTGTAAATCTCCACAGCACTATATCCCATTCTATACTTACTGTCCACATGTTGTTGTTGTTGTTGTTGTTGTTGTTGTTGTTGTTGTTGTTGTTGTTGGTGTTGGTGTTGTTGTTGTAGCGATAAGGTTGCTACCCGAAGGCTTTGGGGAGTGTTATCGATGTGATGGTCCTTTGCCGGATACAGATCCGGTACGCTCCTGTAACACAGCACCATTAAGGTGCTATCCCGACCATCTCGGGAACGATTTATATGGCCACATTAACCCTTCACGCCATCCCTCCCTCCCCACCCCAAGTTCCATGAGGAGCTTGGGGTCGCCAAGGCCTCGTCTGCTAGTGAAACAGGATTCGCCGCGGATAGGTGAGGTTGACAATTGGATTTGGGGAAGCTGTATATTGCGCTGGCAACCTGAAGAGTTACGCTACACAGCCCCATGGATCTGGTATTTTAGTCGCCTCTTACGACAGGCATACCTACCGCGGGTATATTCTGACCCCCTAACCCGCTGGCGGTACTGTTCACATCGCACCCAGCTCTGTAAAACTTTCATCAAAGTCATCTCGTCTAATGCTGTTAGTGTTCATACATATTTCCATCATCGTTCACAGATGCTAAGCCTACCTGAGTAACTTTAACGCCTCGTAGCAAAGCAAGTCAGTCATCAAGTTTTCGCACAATAACTGACGCCAATAGAGAGCAGTCGGGGCTTCAAGTCATGCTTCAACTCAGTTTCCCAATTCATTTGGTGCGTCCCCATTCCTCTGCTGCCACATGCGGACGATCGTAGGTCTTGAGGATCGTAGTGTCTTCATTCTCGTAACTTTTTTTCTCGCATACTCCAATTTACATCCCGTCTGCTTAAGGATGTGTTCTACTACCTACATATATTTAGAGTAGAGCATGATGTGGAGCGTGATCTATTTTCATCGACAGACTACTAAACTTTTCATCCAAAATTAAGTTCAATTTTTTATCGAAAGGAACCAAACTGTGCATATAAGCGGTATTGCACGACAAACGATGATATGTAAATAATATATATTATTAAAAATAAGTGAATATTCCTGTTATTATATGTAAACTTTTTTTTATTATAAAGATATTTATTAGGAGGTTTAATGTGTACTTACATCTGCGAGTAAAAATATAGCAGTAAAATTGTCTTGCAAATTTTATAGGTGTCTTTCTTCTTTTTTTTTTTTTTGTTTAAAAAATAATGAAAAACTATTTCGAAAATAGGGTCACGAAAATTCGAGAACAATACTGCTGAAAATTTTCAAATTTTCCTTAAACTCAAAACAACCTAAATTTACCAAAATTATGTAAAACAATTTTGAAAACGTTTGGGAAAGAATTCGTAAATTCAAGTAGTTTTTAAATATCTTTTCAGTTCATGAAAACTATGTAAATAAGTTTCGAAAAAGCCTTCCTGAAAACTTTATAGTTTCTAGCTAACTTTAAAAAATATTAAATTTACAGAAAATGTGTAAACCAAATTCGAAAACCTCTTCGAATATTCCAGAATATTCTTAAAACCTTCATAAAAATACATTTTTATGTAGATGGTGGAAATTTCCCGAGTATGCAGTATTCTACTAGAATTCATTTTAATCTAACAAAGTAGAAGCTTAAACCTTTTATGTTTTACAATTTCTTTCGTACAAATTGAGTAAAATTTAAAAACTTTTAAAATCAATCCTAATTTTGAAAGGATTCAAGTATGTATTAGACTTAAATGAATTAGCACAAAAACAGTTTATTTAAGTTTTTTCGCAATTAACCGAATTAAAAAAAAATCAAGTAAGGAAGGCTGTTCCCGAACATTAACCGAACATTACGTACTCAGCTGAGAGCTTTGCTGCGTTGGTTTCGTAGATGGTTTATAAGTGGTTTTTAATTCCATATCACATACATTTGGGAAATATAGACCAAATTGTGGACCAAGTGTGACGTTTTGGAACGATTTTCCTTCATCCTTTGTCAAATAAGGGAAAAACACCATGTAGGAAAATGAACCTAGGGTTCAAAGGTATCAAATGAAAACTACTAAAGAGTATTTTAAAAAGGAGTGGACCTTAGTTCTATAGGTGAACGCCTTCGAGATATCGGCCAAAATGTGGACCAGGAGGACCCAGAACATCATCTGTCGGGTACCGCTAATTTATTTATATATGTAATACCACGAACAGTATTCCTGCCATAATTCCAAGGGCTTTTTATTTCGCCCTGCAAAGCTTTTTCATGTTCTTCTACTCAATATGGCAGATGTCACACCCATTTTACAAAGTTTTTTTCTAAAGTTATATTTTGCGTCAAAAGGCCAATCCAATCACCATGTTTCATCCCTTTTTTCGTATTTGGTATAGAATTATGGCATTTTTTCTTTTTCGAAATTTTCGATATCGAAAAAGTGGGCGTGGGATTTCGCCCATTTTTAATACCAAGATAAAGTGAGTGCAGATAAGCGCGTGAACTAAGTTTAGTAAAGATATATCGATTTTTGCTCAAGTTATCGTATTAACGGCCGAGCGGAAGGACAGACGGTCGACTGTGTATAAAACTGGGCGTGGTTTCAACTGATTTTGCCCATTTTCACAGAAAACAGTTATCGTCATAGAAGCGATATCCTTACCAAATTTCACAAGGATTGGTAAATTTTTGTTCGACTTATGGCATTAAAAGTATTCTAGACAAATTAAATGAAAAAGGGCGGAGCCACACCCATTTTTAAATTTTCTTTTATTTTTTTTATTTTGTTGCACCATACCACTGGCGTTGAATGTTGACATAAATTAAATTACTTATATAATATAAAGATATTAAATTTTTGTTAAAATTTTAATTTAAACAAATTTTTTTTTTAAAGAGTGGGAGCGTTCGTCATCCGATTTCGCTAATTCTTTTTTAGAACACATATAGTAATAGGAGTAACGTTCCTGCAAAATTTCATCATGATATATCTATCCTCTTTGCTTTAGGTCGTACTTCTGTAAGGAGTTTGGGATAAGCAAAGCCTCGCCTGCTAAATAAACATGATCCACAACGGGTTGGTGAAGTCAAGGATTGGGTTGGAGAATCTATAAATTGTTCCTGCAACCTGTTTGTGGGTGTTGCACTAGACAACCCCTTTTTGGCCTCCAGGATGTTATTGTAAAAATTTGTCCGGCCAGAGTTTATGCAATTTTCTTCATATTCTGCTGCCTTGGTGACGGCTAACACTTCTACCCAAAACACACTGCTGTGATTAAGGTCAGCACAGTTTCGCTGGCCTAAAATCCCCAAGCTCCTGTTATGTTCACCATTGATAATCTGCCTAACCTTGCCTGATTTAAAAAATCTTGTTGTACAGATAATTCGTACAGATTTAACTCAGGTTTTTTTCGTGTGGCAGTCCACCAAACAAGGACTCCATAATATAACATACGCTTCATAACCCCTGTAAACACACAATGATAGAGGGAGGCGGAGCTCGTACGTGGGTCCTGCATCATCGGGCGCCCAGAACCCGAATCGTCAATAATATCCTCAGACTACCACTCTACTATCCAATTTCTGCTCAAAGGATCAAACTCCTCATAAGATGTAGTTTTTTTCCGACGTTACCTTAGCTTTTCCGATGCCCATCTCAGCAGGAGCAGACCACAGCATTCTTTACTTTAGCTCACAACTGCTTTCTGTCAAAAAAAATTTCCATTAAAACTGAAAAATGGCCCCGGTGAGCTCCGAAACCCGGGGTGAGATAGTATTTTTGTGCAGAACACCTTTCTGCATTGGCAGACTTCGGCCGCGCTTATAAAAAGCTACCCTGGGTGGGTCCAACACCAGTTTGGGGACTAAAACTATATTAGCAGTTGTGAGCTAAAGTAAGGAATTACCACATTTTAAAGAATAAGTTATGAATACAATGTTTCCTCGTAATATTATGATGGGTAATTCTTTACTTTAGCTCACAACTGCTAAACCTCCACCAAAAATATCGGGAGAGGTGTTAAAAGACGCGTTTTGATCCCAGGACCATTTTGAATTTCTGCTTTCGGATTAGTGATATCGGGTCCAAAGCGCGCTTTTGATACCTCTCCCGATATTTTTGGACGAGTTTTAGCAGTTGTGAGCTAAAGTAAAGAATTACCACTTTTAAAAAAGCTCATCGATCTGTGGGTCTGGGCCTTTGGCCATTATCGTGCAGTCGATCGATGAGCTTTGCAACAAAATAAACAGCTATATCCCTGATATCTCCAGTTTCTTCACCTCGCGAAACCTGACATTGTCACCGACCAAATCATCGGCGACCTTATTTACAACATGAACGCACCAAATGTTTGACTGATGACAATTTGGAATTGGGCGCACCTGTTGGATGGGGCGAATCACTGCTACAACAACAACAACAACCACGTTTTAAAGTGTTGGTTATGACTAAAATTTCTCTCTTAATATTTTGATGAAGTGTAAAATATTACTTCTTACCCTTTCTTTAAAGTAGGAGGGTAGTTTTTTCATTTCACAGTTGGCAACTCATCGTTCATAGAATATGATTTCTATTACTTAATTGACGGAAACATGTTCGTAACGTATCAACGAAAATAGAATGTTCTGAAGGCGCCTAATGTTTTTTATGTTTCCGTGATATCGATAACTACCAACACCCATCACGAACATAGTCAGCTGACTGCAGGATATCGATAGGCAAATACAAAACGTCATTTCCACCATAGATGAATGGATTTGCAACTCTTTGTTTCGAGAGAGCGCTGTCAAAATGCACATTTTTTATAACATTTGTCAATGATGCCACTCCAAACAAAAATTAAAAGATCTGAATATGGGGATTTTTGACATACATTTCGGCGATTATAGTTTCAATCATTTAATAAATTGATAGTCGTAAAATATTCATTTCTATAAACTTATTTTGCAATAATACGACTAGTTAGAGTCAAATATAAACAAATCTGAGTAAAACTAACATTTCGATTAAATTAATTAGTCAAATATTGTAACGCATTTAACTCGCAGTGAAAACCATATACTCTTTTGAAATTTCAGTAAATCGGACCTATGATATAATAGTTAACATCATTTAATGGATAGGGCTTATCCTACATGTCTGACGTTCCAGGTTCTGTGGTCAAAATGGACTGGTTGCATCGGGACTTCATATTTACAAAACCTGTTTTTAGTGATAACTTTTGAATAGGAAATAATATTTACCCTCCGCCTTCGAACTAATAATATCTACACAAAAACAAGTATTTTATCCTTTTTCCCATAACTTTTGAACTTTTTGGCCCGTTTTTCATTTTAGCTGGCACATTTTTTGTTCTGGCACCCGCTTCAGCTGGCCCGAGGGATTTATCTGTGATTGTTGCCAGCTCAAATTTGAGATAAATCCCTCGTGAGAGCGCAAAAAATGAGAGCGTAAACAAATGTTTCGTATCAAGTCATTTTTGATTTCCACGCTGACGTAAAATAGAATTTTGCGAGCACTTTTATTGGACATTTTCTTATTTGTTTTTGAGTTTAATTAGCCCATATTTCTTGCCAAATATTTGTTTATAATAAGAATTATATGCATTAAATGTGAAAGTGTTAAGATAAATTAAATTTCGTTTAACCAAAGTGTGCAAAGTTGTACTAACAAAAAAAGGTGTATCGTAGACACCCACCGCCAACAAACCCCGGCTGGCCGGAATTCATTGCAAAAACAAATTTTCCAGCGTAACAATGCCGAAAATGGCACAAGTCAAAGATTTACATTTGGGTAAAACCTTATATGATTTGGAAAAACAATCAGAAATTCCAGATGCACGCAGTAAGAAAAAGTACACATACGCACACACTATACTATTGGCACGCGCTAATAAGCAAACGAATGTATCTCGAGTATATACATAATTGGCTAAGTGCCCAAAAAATAATAATAATTATGAAATATATCCACTGCATAATTCTTTTTACAGTTTGGTGGAGTCCGCAAGAAAGTTAATACGTGAAGCAGACAAACATTATAGAGAAGGCGATGAAGAGATGGCGTATATATTATATATGTAATATTTCAATTTACTCCATTGTATACACAAGAAACCTGACTACTCTGAACATAAGCAAACTGTACGCCAAGTTTTGGGTACGTTAGCATTAGCCATTTGTTTATAATTTGCTTTATAACGCCGGCGAAGTGATGAATGTAGCAGTTCTAGTGTGGTTGTTAACCACTTAGCCAATTTAATTTGTATCAAATGAACGTATATTTATTATGTAGATAATTTATATTAAGTTACAAAATATGTGGAATTGTTAAATATTGAATTCTTATTAATTTATATAGAAGCGTCAGCTTAGTTCAGTTGGTAGCGATTCAATGAATTGTCTCCGGTTGCAATTCGAACTTGCAACCGCCAGCGAATGACAAGAGGAAACAGAAACGAAGAAGAACTGCCACATAGAATGGTATTGCCAGATGTTGTGTGCTATGTGTGTCCCCACATTACTCCCCCCTAAGTGATGGTATTGCTGTAGAATTTTGTTGTAGTGGTAAACTTGTTGAAAGTGACGGTTGTTGAGGCATGTTTGAATTGATGAGAACACGTCGGTGAGGTAGTTCTCCAAAAAATTCGTCACTTGCTACATGAGCTGGCTTGAGACGTTCGATGCTAATGTTGGAGTGCTTGCCATTCACGTCGACAGTGTAGATTCGCTCGTCTACTCTTTTGATTATTTTATGTGGGCCTGCAAGGGTTGATCCATGGGACGCTTGGTTGCATCGACTCTTATAAAAACGTGGGTGCATGTAGATAAGTCCTCAAAGCAGAACGTTTTCTGTCGGCAATGGTGTGTGGTGGGAGCTGGCCGAATAGTTCTCATATGTTTGCGGAAATCGTTGATGAAATTCTGTGAGTCTACTGGGGCTTCTGCGTTCGTGAAGAATTCACCAGGAACCTTGAGTGTCGTTCCGTATAAATATGCGGCTGGTGATGCTTTTAAATCGTTCTTGTAGTACGTTCTCAATCCCAGCAAGACTGTTGGCAACGCTCGGGTCCACTGGGGAATTTGGTGGCACATAATGTACGCCTTGAGGGTACGATGCCATCTTTCAACCAATCCATTAGAGGCTGGATGATACGCCGTGGTTCGAATTCGTTTGCCTCCAACTAATCTCGACAGGGCCGTGAATAATGCACTTTCGAACTGCGTACCCTGGTCGGTTGTCATAAGCTTAGGGCATCCAAAGCGTGCGATCCAATTAGAATAGAAAGCACTTGCGACTGCATCTGCTGTTATGTCCTTTATGGGGACGGCTTCCGGCCATTTAGTAAATCGGTCAATCATCGTGAGACAGTACCTATATCCTTGTGACTCTGGCAAAGGCCCGACTAAATCCAAATGTACATGGTCAAATCTTTCATCGGGACTGTCGAAAAAGGTTGGTGAAGCGTGTACGTGGCGATTGACTTTTGAACGTTGGCAAGGGAGGCAGAGGCGAGCCCATCGGGTGATGTCTTTGTTCATGAACGGCCATACGTATCGCTGCGCGACTATTTTGACTGTGGCTCTCCCACTGGGGTGTGCTAGATTATGCAGTGCGTCGAAAACCTTACGACGAAGTTCTGATGGCACGAATGGTCTTACGTTATTGGTAGAAATATCGCAGTGTACTACTTGTTGACTATGGCCGAATGTCAGTGGGTGAAATTTGAGCGATGTGTCGTTGTGAACCAACAGTCTTTGTAGCTCCTCATCTGTTGTTTGGGCTCGAGATAGTTCGTCATGGTCAATTGCCAATGGGAGGTGCATAGTGTCAATCCGTGAGAACGTATCCGCTACATTATTGTTAGTACCGGAAATATATTGAAAATTGGTGGTGAATTGGCTGATAAAACTGAGCTGCCTGATTTGTCGAGGCGATGATTTGTCAGATTGTTGTTTAAAAGCGTAAATAAGGGGCTTGTGGTCGGTCCTGACAACAAATTCGCGACCTTCTACCCAATGGCGAAAATTCTTTATTGCCTCGTATACCGCAGTCAATTCCCTGTCGTACGTACTATAATTCTTTTGTGCCGGTGACAGTTTCTTTGAAAAGAATCCTAAAGGTTGCCAAGTGCTATTGCTGTTTTGCTCGAGTACTGCTACGAGCGCTGTGCTGGAGGCGTCACATGTGATCCGAATTTCGGCTGATGGACATGGGTGTGCAAGTAAAGTGGCCTTCGCGAGATGGTCCTTTATGGAAACGAAAGCAGACTCTGCTTCTGCTGTCCATGGCACTGGCCTTCGATCGTTTTTCTTTGAATCTTTTAGAAATTCGTTGAGTGGAGCTTGAACCGTGGCGGCATTTTTCATGTGGCGTCTATAAAAATTCACAGCTCCAATAAACCTTCGTAACTCCAAAATGGTATTTGGCTTCGGGAAATTAAGCAGGTCTTTAACTCTATCCGGTAGTGGTGTTGACCCGGCCGCTGATAAACGATACCCCAAAAAATTCACCGTGGCTGCACCCAATACGCATTTGTCGGCGTTAACACATAGGCCGTATTTGCTCAGCCGGTGGAATACTGCTCGAAGGTGTCTTTCGTGTTGCTGCTCTCCTGTTGATGCCACTAGCAGATCGTCTATGTATGCGTATACGAAGTCGAGACCTGCTAGTGCCTCATTAATGAAGCGTTGGAACGTTTGGGCTGCGTTGCGGAGTCCGAACGGCATGCTTACGAACTCGTACAGTCCAAACGGGGTGATTATGGCTGTTTTTGGGATGTCTTCCTCTGCTACCGGAATATGGTGGAATAATGCGCGCTTGAGGTCGATTGTGGAAAAAATATTTTTGTTTGCTAAAATTGCGGAGTAGTCATGAAGTAATGAAATCGGATACCGATCGGGAACCGTTTGCTCATTCAGTCTGCGGTAGTCCCCGCACGGTCTCCAATCCCCTGATTTCTTCCTGGCCATGTGTAAAGGGCTGGCCCATGGGCTGTTAGACGGTCTGGCATGACCGATTTCGGCCAGTAACCGGAATTCATCCTTAGCAACTTTGTCTTTCAGGGCATAATTGCCGTACGCGTTGTACGCATGGAGGGCCAGTGGTTGTAATGTAGTGTTTGACTGAATGTTTGGTTGCCGTGAGGTTGGACGGGTTACCTAACAGTTCAGGAAAGCTTTTGAGGATGCTTGTAAACCTGCTCGTACCGCTGAGCGCCGTAATGTTTGTGATAGGTGCTGTAGCGAACGAGCCTGTGCTACGTGAACCGGAGCTTCGATCGATGATACACGCGCGCTTCAGATCCACCATTAGCCCATGTTCATGGATCAAATCTGCGCAGATGATTAGGTATGGGACATTGGCAATGCAAAATACCCACCGGATCGGATGTTGAAAGCCAAAGTCGAGCAAAATTGATTTTTCGCCAAACGTTTCGATTTGGGTGCCGTTCGCAGCTTTAACTCGAAGTGCTTTTGGTGAAAGGTTGTCTTTGTTAGTGGGTGGAGTTACAGAAATATCTGCGCCAGTATCGACGAGGTACTTCATTCCCGAGTTGCGGTCGTATATAAATAAACGGCGGGGTAGATTTTTACCACCAGACGTCGCCGAATCTACTGGTGGCTGCTTGCGTTTCCCTGTTCCTTTACATATGTACATGGTTGCGCGCACTCCAAACCTACGATGATAGAAGCACAATGCTGGTTGCCTGCTTGGTTCTGAGCCGAGCCGTATACTTGTGGTATTGTCTAGGTTTTGCCGACGCCGAAAACCATCCTCCGGTGCTAATTGTGTAACCTTTGTTGTCAGGTCTTTAACTTGCTTCGTCAGCTTGTCGATTTGTTCCGTTAAATTGCCATTGTTTGAAGCAGCAGTTTCGGAAATAGGCATAACGGATCGGCTAGCAGCGTCGCGTTGTACTTCCATCATTTGGTTTGCTATTTGGCGTTGTCTGTCTCGTGTATTCCAGCAAGCGCAAGCTGTACTTGTGTGGGAAGTTGTTCAAGCCAAATAGTGCCTACGAAAATGGGGTTGAGTTTGATTCCGCCTAATCTATGTATTTCGGCCAGGAGTTCGGAGGGACGTCTATCACCTAGTGCCAAACCAGACAATAACATTTTGAACCGTCGTTCCTGTGAAATACCGTAATGGCTTATCAGAATTTCTTTGAGTGTTAAATACTTATCAGTTGTTGGAGGGTCTGTAATAATACCCTCGATGACAATAAGTGCGTCTTGATCGAGACGGGCGATAACAGCGTAATACTTCGTTGCGTCAGATGTAATCCTCCTCAGCTGGAAGTGAGCCTCCACCGCAATAAACCATAGTTCGACTTTTTGGTTCCAAAAAGGTGGAAGTTCCAGTCGTTCGTATTTATCGATGTGTGCACCCAGTTGATGCAAAGTTTGAGCACCCGTTGCTTCGAAGAATTCGTCTTGTTGGTTTCCATTCACCGGTTCAGTGCTATCACCTACGTTAGTTGCAGAATCTCCTGCTTCTGCCATGGCTTTGTCTTTTTGTGATGTAGTGCCGCTTGTACAAATCACGTCGGGGTCACCAATTGTGGTTGTTAACCACTTAGCCAATTTAATTTGTATCAAATGAACGTATGTATATTTATTATGTAGATAATTTATATTAAGTTACAAAATATGTGGAAATGTTAAATATTGAATTGTTATTAATTTATATAGAAGCGTCAGCTTAGTTCAGTTGGTAGCGATTCAATGAATTGTCTCCGGTTGCAATTCGAACTTGCAACCGCCAGCGAATGACAAGAGGAAACAGAAACGAAGAAGAACTGCCACATAGAATTGTATTGCCAGATGTTGTGTGCTATGTGTGTCCCCACACTAGCTTGTTCATACTAGGTTATTGTTGTAATTGCAACAATAACCTTTGTATGAACAAGCTAGAACTGTTACATTCATCACTTCGCCGGCGTTATAGGGCAAAACAAAAGGCTAATGCTAACGTGCAACATCGAACTGCAGCTGTATCAACAACACGTACTTCAATAAAGCAAACAAACGAACAAGTAAGGTAAACGCACTAGTATCCGGACACAACGTGTTTCCTGTTGTTGTTGTTGTTGTTGTTGTAGCGATAAGGTTGCTCCCCGAAGGCTTTGGGGAGTGTTATCGATGTGATGGTCCTTTGCCGGATAAAGATCCGGTACGCTCCGGTACCACAGCACCATTAAGGTGCTAGCCCGACCATCTCGGGAACGATTTATGTGGCCACATTAAACCTTCAGGCCATTCCCCCCTCCCCACCCCCAAGTTCCATGAGGAGATTGTGGTCGCCAGAGCCTCGTCTGTTAGTGAAACAGGATTCGCCGCTGATAGGTGAGGTTGACAATTGGGTTCGGAGAAGACAACGTGTTTCCTAATTTTAACCTCTGCTAATTTTCTAGCTATAAACGCTACCGCCACTGGGTTGGTTTCATGTAATAGTGTAAAAATCTTTTAATAATATCACTTCCACAAAAAGTTCAAATATAATATTATTTAAAGAAAAAAAGAAATTCAAAAAAGTCGATTTTCACTAGTATCCGGACACTGAAATTTAGTTTCCGGACATTTTTTTTTAGTATCCGGACGTTTAAATTTTGAGGGAATTTGCAAGCATTTGCGCCATAAATAAATAAACTTTTATGTTATTTTGTATAAAAAATTTATTAATTCATTTTTTTAAATATGTATATCAGAAATTCAGGCAACTTAAGGAGTTTAAAAGATAGTTCTACATCAGCTTTTATAGCTTTTATATCTCTTAAAGGTAAATAAATAATATAATCTTTTAAAACTAACAAATAAAAAATCCAATTCAGGTAAAAATAATTAATTCAATTATACACGTATAGCTTTCATCTTACAAATTAAAATTCAGGTACGCCTTCATAAATAAAGGCTAAAAACAAAATATATCTTTGTAAAAAAAAGAATTATATTCGAAACATTTAAATGTAAAAAATAATACTTCATTTGTTCTATAGCTAGGAAAAAATTAATTAAGTTATTTAATGCAAAGCTTAGTCAGTATTTATTTTAACGTTATCACAGCAATAGTTACATCTATAGTCTTTTTTAGAGACCACTTTGTACTCAAAACATGCCATCGAAGTACAGCTTAGATGAAACAATCTTGGGCATGAATCGCATCCAATGTTCTTCAAATTGTCATCCTCCACATCACTTTGAAGATCGTCAAAGCAATTTTGGCATATTTCCTTTTTTTTTGTGTTCCTCTTTCGTGACACATGCTTCTGGGTTGATTTTATCAATAATCTTTCGTTTTTTCTTTTTGCTATGGCATCTAATTTGTCCTGTTTTTCATTTTCTTTTTTGGAATAAATTTCTCGCCAAGCATCCGATGAAATTGCACTCGGCGATCTGCACGGACTGTTTTCCTGGTTTCTTTTCCTTTTAGTGTTAAGAAAGGCAAGCTTTGGATAAAACAAATGAGTAGCGATTGAACTTTTCGGTGAACTGTGTGCGCCGAGGAGTCGAGATTGGCAGGCTTTAGACGTTCCTGGGGAAAAGATTTGTAAATTATTTCTGTTGCTTGTTGTAGGGCTTTCTTGCAGGTCTATTAAATTTGGATCTTGATTTTCCTTTATTGAGGATTTAGATGTTCCTGGGGAAAGTATTTGTAAGTTGTTTCTGTCGTTTGTTGCAGGGCTTTCTTGCAGGTCTATTAAGTTTGGATCTTGATTATTGTTTATTGATAATTTAGATGTTCCTGGGGAAAGTATTTGTAAGCTTTTTCGATTTCTTGAAGGTCTATTAAGTTTTGATCTTGATTGTTGTTTTTCGAGGATTTTGGGTCAGTCTTAGCTTCAATGCGGTTGATCTCAGTGGTTGCATGTAGTTCTCCAGATTCTTTGCACAATGTTCCGTCCCTGTTTAACACGTAAACTCCTGCGCTTAGGTCACCTAATTGTCCAAGGATATCTCCAACGGCTAGATTGTTAAGGCAAGTGTTGGCGTTTTCGAGGCTTCAGTTTCAATCACTTTTAAAACAATTTTAGCATTAATACCATTATCTTTAAGGTGCCCTGACAGTGATTTAATAACCTCAGCAGCTATTTCAAATTTTGAGCAGTCAACTGGATGTTCTTGTGCAGATGAGAGTGGAGCTTCAGCGAGAACTAAATTCTCAACGTTGTTTTTGACGCATTTTGAACAGCCGCTGGATTCAATGGATACAAACCACATTTTCGGAATCCATTTTTATAGCACCTTCAATATAAGAATTTCTAATTATAGCTTCGTTTAAAAGGGGACAGAAGTTTTTTTTTTGTAACCATTTGTCCTAAATTCTTTGACTGCCAGCCCCGAACCGTTTTTTTCCAATCTGATTTCAATGGCTTAAACACACTGACGTCCGCAGGCTGCATGATATGAGTGGTGTTCGGTGGCAATGCATATAGAATAATTTGATTCTTGTTGCAAAACTCGCTCAGTTCCATGGTCAAATGCAGGCATGCTTAACCAACGAACCGATATTATTTCGTTACGATAATTAACGCTAATAAACGAAACAAAATCATTTCGTTTCGTTTATTAACGTTAAAAACGTCAAATTAACGAAATGATTTCGTTTCGTTTTCTGACATATCAAAACGAAATCAAATTGTTTATGTTGATTATTAATTTCAAACTATGCTGGCAAAGCTGATTGATGGCGGAGTCATTAAAGGTGAAAGCATTAGCCTAGCTGATTGCAACTTTTCTTATGAATTTTGACAGTACGAACATTTCTCACAGTATTTTTGACATTACCGCCGACGAATTACACAAACAAACTACATGGAGTTTGATGTCCGCTCGCTGTTACCACCTTACGGCTTCACCATGGCTATAGCATTGCCAGCACACTTCAAACATAAAGTATCACGTTTTTGTTAACGTTTTTAACGTTAACAAAAGCTTTTCGTTTCTGTTAAAAACGAGATATAATTTATCATGATAATTTCTTTATCGATAATATTTCGAAGTGTTTCAACGGAAACGGTGGAAATTTTTTGATAAACGATTAGCTTAACGTTAAGGTGCATCCCTGGATTTAACTCGGGTTTTTTTCGTGTAGCAGTTCACCAAACAAGGACTCCATAGTATAACATACGCTTCATAACCCCTGTAAACACCCAATGATAGAGAGAGGCGGAGCTCGTACGTGGTATCAACGAAAATAGAATGCGAGCAGTTTTATTGAACATTTTCTTATTTGTTTTTGAGTTTAATTAGCCCATATTTCTTGCCAAATTACTGGCCAAATATTTGTTTATAATAAGAATTATATGCATTAAATGTGAAAGTGTTAAGATAACTGAAATTTCGTTTAACCAAAGTGTGCAAAGTTGTACTAACAAAAAAAGGTGTATCGTAGACACCCACCGCCAACAAACCCCGGCTGGCCGGAATTTGGGTAAAACCTTAAATGATTTGGAAAAACAATCAGAAATTCCAGATGCACGCAGTAAGAAAACGCAAATGTAAGTACACACACGCACACACTATACTATCGGCACGCGCTAATAAGCAAACGAATGTATCTCGAGTATATACATAATTGGCTAAGTGCCCAAAAAATAATAAAAATTATGAAATATATCCACTGCATAATTCTTTTTACAGTTTCGTGGAGTCCGCAAGAAAGTTAATACGTGAAGCAGACAAACATTATAGAGAAGGCGATGAAGAGATGGCGTATATATTATATATGAAATATTTCAATTTACTCCATTGTATACACAAGAAACCTGACTACTCTGAATATAAGCAAACTGTACGCCAAGTTTTGGGTACGTTAGCATTAGCTATTTGTTACTATTACTGTTACATTCATCACTTCGCCGGCGTTATAAAGCAAATTATAAACAAATAGCTAATGCTAACGTACCCAAAACTTGGCGTACAGTTTGCTTATGTTCAGAATAGTCAGGTTTCTCGTGTATACAATGGAGTAAATTGAAATATTTCATATATAATATAATATGTTGTAATTGCAACAATAACCTTTGTATGAACAAGCTAGAACTGTTACATTCATCACTTCGCCGGCGTTATAAAGCAAAACAAATGGCTAATGCTAACGTGCAACATCAAACTGCAGCTGTATCAACAACACGTACTTCAATAATGCAAACAAACGAACAAGTAGGGTAAACGCACTAGTATCCGGACACAACGTTTTTCCTAATTTTGACCTCTGCTAATTTTCTAGCTATAAACGCTACCGCCACTGGGTTGGTTTCATGTAATAGTGTAAAAATCTTTTAATAATATCACTTCCACAAAAAGTTCAAATATAATATTATTTAAAGAAAAAAAGAAATTCAAAAAAAGTCGATTTTCACTAGTATCCGGACACTGAAATTTAGTTTCCGAACATTTTTTTTTTAGTATCCGGACGTTTAAATTTTGAGGGAATTTGCAAGCATTTGCGCCATAAATAAATAAACTTTTATGTTATTTTGTATAAAAAATTTATTATTTCATTTTTTTAAATATGTATATCAGAAATTCAGGCAACTTAAGGAGTTTAAAAGATAGTTCTACATCAGCTTTTATAGCTTTTATATCTCTTAAAGGTAAATAAATAATATAATCTTTTAAAACTAACAAATAACAAATCCAATTCAGGTAAAAATAATTAATTCAATTATACACGTATAGCTTTCATCTTACAAATTAAAATTCAGGTACGCCTTCATAAATAAAGGTTAAAAACAAAATATATCTTTGTAAAAAAAAGAATTATATTCGAAACATTTAAATGTAAAAAATAATACTTCATTTGTTCGATAGCTAGGAAAAAATTAATTAAGTTATTTAATGCAAAGCTTAGTCAGTATTTATTTTAACGTTATCACAGCAATAGTTACATCTATAGTCTTTTTTAGAGGCCACTTTGTACTCCACATCACTTTGAAGATCGTCAAAGCAATTTTGGCATATTTCCTTTTTTTTGTGTTCCTCTTTCGTGACACATGCTTCTGGGTTGATTTTATCAATAATCTTTCGTTTTTTCTTTTTGCTATGGCATCTAATTTGTCCTGGTTTTCACTTTCTTTTTTGGAATAAATTTCTCGCCAAGCATCCGATGAAATTGCACTCGGCGATCTGCACGGACTGTTTTCCTGGTTTCTTTTCCTTTTAGTGTTAAGAAAGGCAAGCTTTGGATAAAACAAATGAGTAGCGATTGAACTTTTCGGTGAACTATGCGCGCCGAGGAGTTGAGATTGGCAGGCTTTAGACGTTCCTGGGGAAAAGATTTGTAAATTATTTCTGTTGCTTGTTGTAGGGCTTTCTTGCAGGTCTATTAAATTTGGATCTTGATTTTCCTTTATTAAGGATTTAGATGTTCCTGGGGAAAGTATTTGTAAGTTGTTTCTGTCGTTTGTTGTAGGGCTTTCTTGCAGGTCTATTAAGTTTGGATCTTGATTATTGTTTATTGATAATTTAGATGTTCCTGGGGAAAGTATTTGTAAGCTTTTTCGATTTCTTGCAGGTCTATTAAGTTTTGATCTTGATTGTTGTTTTTCGAGGATTTTGGGTCAGTCTTAGCTTCAATGCGGTTGATCTCAGTGGTTTCATGTAGTTCTCCAGATTATTTGCACAATGTTCCGTCCCTGTTTAACACGTAAACTCCTGCGCTTAGGTCACCTAATTGTCCAAGGATATCTCCAACGGCTAGATTGTTAAGTCAAGTGTTGGCGTTTTCGAGGCTTCAGTTTCAATCACTTTTAAAACAATTTCAGCATTAATACCATTATCTTTATGCTGCCCTGACAGTGATTTAATAACCTCAGCAGCTATTTCAAATTTTGAGCAGTCAACTGGATGTTCTTGTGCAGATGAGAGTGGAGCTTCAGCGAGAACTAAATTCTCAACGTTGTTTTTGACGCATTTTGAACAGCCGCTGGATTCAATGGATACAAACCACATTTTCGGAATCCATTTTTATAGCACCTTCAATATAAGAATTTCTAATTATAGCTTCGTTTAAAAGGGCACAGAAGTTTTTTTTGGTAACCATTTGTCCTAAATTCTTTGACTGCCAGCCCCGAACCGTTTTTTTCCAATCTGATTTCAATGGCTTAAACACACTGACGTCCGCAGGCTGCATGATATGAGTTGTGTTGGGTGGCAATGCATATAGAATAATTTGATTCTTGTTACAAAACTCGCTCAGTTCCATGGTCAAATGCAGGCATGCTTAACCAACGAACCGATATCATTTCGTTACGATTATTTACGCTAATAAACGAAACAAAGTCATTTCGTTTCGTTTATTAATGTTAAGAACGTCAAATTACCGAAATGATTTCGTTTCGTTTTCTGCTATATCAAAACGAAATCAAATTGTTTATGTTGATTATTAATTTCAAACTATGCTGGCAAAGCTGTTTGATGGCGGAGTCATTAAAGGTGAAAGCATTAGCCTAGCTGATTGCAACTTTTCTCATGAATTTTGACAGTACGAACATTTCTCAGAGTATTTTTGACATTACCACCGACGAATTACACAAACAAACTACATGGAGTTTGATGTCCGCTCGCTGTTACCACCTTACGGCTTCACCATGGCTATAGCATTGCCAGCACAATTCAAACATAAAGTATCACGTTTTTGTTAACGTTAACGAAAGCTTTTCGTTTCGGTTAAAAACGAGATATCATTTTTCTTGATAATTTCTTTATCGATAATATTTGGAAGTGTTTCAACGGAAACGGTGGACATTTTTTGATAAACGATTAGCGTAACGTTAAGGTGCATCCCTGGTCAAATGTGATTTGTGGCCATCGACAAATAAGATAACTGGCCGCTCAACTTCATCAGCAAGCAATCGGTTATGAACACAATTAGCGACGTACTCAAAAAATGTTTCGCTTTTCATCCAACCACTCTCACTTCGTCCCAAGAACCAAGATTTTGGCATGCTGTCAACAATTACCTTTGGTGGGCGCATGTATGGAAAAACCACCATCGGTTCAAAAAGTTTTCCGTCAGCTGAAAATACTATTAAAACCGGTAGAATCTCCTTTTCATTTCCGGCTGCGATTTGATAAATATTTTTGTAGCCCTTGGGGGCTATAACTTTCCCAGTTTTCGGTCATAGACAAAAGCTGGTTTCGTCTCCATTTAATGTCCTTGAAGGGTCTTTCATAATGTTTTCCTGGCCTATATCTTTGAGGTATGTAATGTAACTGCTTGGTCCGGGGCGAGCAGGGTGGCGGTTAGGCATGGTGGTAGCCCGGCTGAGGCGCGGTTCTTGCCACCTTCCTTGACCCACAGTCACAAAAACAAAATTATAATTATCATGCCTATTAGTGGAGATCAGGGACCAGAAAAGGAGTCAAAAAAGAGAAAGAAAACAATGGAAAGAAAGAAAAATAAAGGAAAGCGGTAGAAGACCGTCCGTGTCAGGTGGAGTCATCCCTCCCCTCTTGCTCATGAGGCATGAACAACCTTGAACTCCACTTTGACTCCGATAACCGAGTGAAGTTTGGGATAAGCAAAGCCTCGCCTGCTAAATAAACATGATCCACAACTGGTTGGAGAATCTATAAATTGCTCCTGCAACCTGTTTGTCGGTGTTGCACTAGACAACCCCTTTTTGGCCTCCAGGATGTCATTGTAAAAATTTGTCCGGCCAGAGTTTATGCAATTTTTTTCATATTCTGCTGCCTTGGCGACGGCTAACACTTCTGCCCAAAACACACTGCTGTGATTAAGGTCAGCACAGTTGCGCTGGCCTAAAATCCCCAAGCTCCTGTTATGTTCACCATTGATAATCTGCCTAACCTTGCCTGATTTAAAAAATCTTGTACAGATTTAACTCAGGTTTTTTTCGTGTGGCAGTCCACCAAACAAGGACTCCATAGTATAACATACGCTTCATAACCCCTGTAAACACCCATTGATAGAGGGAGGCGGAGCTCGTACGTGGGTCCTGCATCATCGGGCGCCCAGAACCCGAATCGTCAATAATATCAGACTACCACTCTACTATCCAATTTCTGCTCAAAGGATCAAACTCCTCATAAGATGTAGTTCTTGTCCGACGTTACCTTAGCTTTTCCGATGCCCATCTCAGCAGGAGCAGACCACAGCATTCTTTACTTTATCTCACAACTGCTTTCTGTCAAAAAAATTTTCCATTAAAACTGAAAAATGGTCCCGGTGAGTTCCGAAACCCGGGGTGAGATAATATTTTTGTGCAGAACACCTTTCTGCATTGGCGGACTTTGGCCGCGCTTATAAAAAGCTACCCTGGGTGAGTCCGACACCGGTTTGGGGACTAAAACTATATTAGCAGTTGTGAGCTAAAGTAAGGAATTACCACATTTTAAAGAATTAGTTATGAATACAATGTTTCCTCGTAATATTATGATGGGTAATTCTTTACTTTAGCTCACAACTGCTAAACCTCCACCAAAAATATCGGGAGAGGTGTCAAAAGACGCGTTTTGATCCCAGGACCATTTTGAATTTCTGCTTTCGGATTACTGATATCGGGTCCAAAGCGCGCTTTTGGCACCTCTCCCGATATTTTTGGACGAGTTTTAGCAGTTGTGAGCTAAAGTAAAGAATTACCACTTTTAAAAAAGCTCATCGATCTGTGGGTCTGGGCCTTTGGCCATTATCGTGCAGTCGACCGATGAGCTTTGCAACAAAATAAACAGCTATCTCCCTGATATCTCCAGTTTCTTCACCTGACATTGTCACCGACCAAATCATCCGCGACCTTTTTTACAACATGAACGCACCAAATGTTTGACTGATGACAATTTGGAATTGGTCGCACCTGTTGGATGGGGCGAATCACTGCTACAAAAACAACAACAACCACGTTTTAAAGTGTTGGTTATGACTAAAATTTCTCTCTTAATATTGTGATGAAGTGTAAAATATTGTTTAAGAAGTCCCTTTCTTTAAAGTAGGAAGGTAGTTTTTTCATTTCACAGTTGGCAACTAACTTATCGTTCATAGAATATGATTTCTATTACTTAATTGACGGAAACATGTTTGCAACGTATCAACGAAAATAGAATGCTCTGAAGGCGCCTAATGTCTTTTATGTTTCCATGATATCGATAACTACCGACACCCATCACGAACATAGTCAGCTGACTGCAGGATATCGATAAGCAAATACAAAACGTCTTTTCCACGCTGACGTAAAATGAAATTTTGCTAGCAGTTTTATTGAACATTTTCTTATTTGTTTTTGTGTTTAATTAGCCCATATTTCTTGCCAAATTACTGGCCAAATATTTGTTTATAATAAGAATTATATGCATTAAATGTGAAAGTGTTCAGATAAATGAAATTTCGTTTAACCAAAGTGTGCAAAGTTGTACTAACAAAAAAGGTGTATGTTGTTGTTGTTGTTGTAGCGATAAGGTTGCTCCCCGAAGGCTTTGGGGAGTGTTATCGATGTGATGGTCCTTTGCCGGATATAAATCCGGTACCATAGCACCATTAAGGTGATAGCCCGACCATCTCGGGAACGATTTATGTGGCCACATTAAACCTTCAGGCCATTCCCTCCCTCCCTACCCCCAAGTTCCATGAGGAGCTTGGGGTCGCCAGAGCCTTGTCTGTAAGTGAAACAGGATTCGCCGCGGATAGGTGAGGTTGACAATTGGGTTTGGAGAAGCTATATATTGCGCTGGCAACCTGAAAGGTTGCGCTACACAGCCCCTTGAATCTGGTATTTTAGTCGCCTCTTACGACAGGCATACCTAAGGTAAGGTGTATCGTAGCCACCTATAGTGTTAACTACTTTGTATTCTTTACTTTAATTTTTAAAATAATTTTTAAGTTAACATGAAAACTCAATTAAAAATTATTTTAAAAATTAAAGTAAAGAATACAAAGTAGTTAATTATAAAGAAAACAACAAAGCCATTGCATATTTTAAAACCATTGCGACATCGAACAATACAAATATTAACTTCAAGAAATTTTTCAACAATCATCAATCAACTACTTATTAATTTTAATATTTTTATACTCAGTTGAGCAGAGCTCACAGAGTATATTAACTTTGATTGGATAACGGTTGGTTGTACAGGTTTAAAGGAATCGATAGACTTCCATATATCAAAATCATCAGGATCGAAAAAAAAATTTGATTGAGCCATGTCAGTCCGTCCGTTAACACGATAACTTGAGTAAATTTTGAGGTATCTTGGCATGTAGGTTCCTGAGCACTTATCTCAGATCGCTATTTAAAATGAACAATATCGGACTATAACCACGCCCACTTTTTCGATATCGAAAATTTCGAAAAACCGAAAAAGTGCGATAGTTCATTACCAAAGACGGATAAAGCGATGAAACTTGGTAGGTGAGTTGAACTTATGACACAGAATAGAAAATTAGTAAAATTTCGGACAATGGGCGTGGCCCCGCCCACTTTTAAAAGAAGGTAATTTAAAAATTTTGCAAGCTGTAATTTGGCAGTCGTTGAATTATCATGATGAAATTTGGCAGGAACGTTACTCCTATTACTATATGTATGCTTAATAAAAATTAGCAAAATCGGGGAATGACCACGCCCACTTAAAAAAAAAATTTTTTTAACTCAAATTTTAACAAAAAATTTAATATCTTTACAGTATATAAGTAAATTATGTCAACATTCAACTCCAGTAATGATATGGTGCAACAAAATGCAAAAATAAAAGAAAATTTCAAAATGGGCGTGGCTCCGCCCTTTTTCATTTCATTTGTCTATGATACTTTTAATGCCATAAGTCGAACGAACATTTACCAATCCTTGTGAAATTTGGTATGGGCTTAGATTCTGGTACGATAACTTATTTCTGTGAAAAAGGGCGAAATCGGTGAAGCCACGCCCAGTTTTTATACACAGTCGACCGTCTGTCCTTCCGGTCGGCCGTTAACACGATAACTTGAGCAAAAATCGATATATCTTTACTAAACTCAGTTCACGTACTTATCTGAACTCACTTTGTATTGGTATACAAAATTGCCGAAATCCGACTATGACCACGCCCACTTTTTCGATATCGAAAATTACGAAAAATGAAAAAAATGCCATAATTCTATACCAAATACGAAAAAAGGGATGAAACATGGTAACTGGATTGGCAGGAATTCTGTTCGTGGTAATATATATATATGAATAAATTAGCGGTATCCAGCAGATGATGTTCTGGGTCACCCTGGTCCACATTTTGGTCGATATCTGGAAAACGCCTTCACATATACAACTACCACAACTTCCTTTTAAAACTCTCATTAATACCTTTTATTTGATACCCATATCGTACAAACACATTCTAGAGTCACCCCTGGTCCACCTTTATGGCGATATCTCGAAAAGGCGTCCACCTATAGAACTAAGCCCCACGCCCTTTTGAAATACTCATTAACACCTTTCGTTTGATACCCATATTGTACAAACGCATTCTAGAGTCATCCCTGGTCCACCTTTATGGCGATATCTCGAAAAGGCGTCCACCTATAGAACTAAGGCCCACTCCCTTTTAAAATGCTCATTAACCCCTTTCATTTGATACCCATATCGTAAAAACAAATTCTAGGGTCACCCCTGGTCCACCTTTATGGCGATATCTCGAAACGGCGTCCACCTATAGTGCTTAGGCCCACTCCCTTTCAAAATTCTCATTAACCCCTTTCATTTGATACCCATATCCTACAAACAAATTCTAGGGTCACCCCTGATCCACCTTTATGATGATGTCCCTAAATGGCGTCCACCTATAAAACTATGGCCCACTCCCTCATAAAATACTCTTTAATACCTTTCATTTGATACACATGTCATACAAACACAGGGTTATCCTCGGTTCATTTTCCTACATGGTTATTTTCCCTTATGTTGTCACCATAGCTCTCAACTGAGCATGTAATGTTCGGTTACACCCGAAATTAACCTTCCTTACTTGTTTTTATTAAATTTAATTTTATGTAAGTATAATTTTTATTTTAATATTAAATTAAAAATGTTTCAATTATAATTTAAATTAAAATTTTAAACCTTTTAAATTTTCAAATTTATTTTGAGATTATTTTTATATTTTAACAATTTTATATAAATTATTTAAATTTAATTATTATTTTTTTTTATATATAAATAAATATTTTATTTAAATTTTTAACTCCCTTTCTAAAAAAAATATTAAATATTTTCTAATTTTCCAATTTTTCATTTAAATTTTTTTTTATATGGTTCTACGTCACCAATACGAACTCGCAATTTTACAAATTCAGAAAATCAAAATAACAACTATACAAATAACACAAATAACACAGTGGCTCACAATACAACTCAAAATTCTATCATTAATACAACACAAAACAACATCTCTAATATAACACAAGATACTTCTTCTACTAAATCAATTAAATTACCACAATTTTGGCAAGAATCTCCCAATGCCTGGTTTTTGCTTCTTGAAGGACTATTTGAAATTAACAATATCAATGATGATAATTTAAAATTTCAAAATGTTTTAGTTTCTCTTCAACGAGATACCATATCTAAAATTTTAGACGTTATTAAACCTCCTCTTCTTTTCAATAAACATGATACAATCAAAAAAATTTTATGTGAAAGATTTTCTCTTAGTGAAGAGAATCGATTAGAACAATTATTTTCAAAAACTGAACTTGGTGATCGTTCACCATCTGAATTATTCAGATTTATGAAATCAATTATAGGTACTGACTCCATTGTGAGTCAAGAATTACTTTTCAAATTATGGATTCGTAAATTGCCACAAGAAATAGAAATCCATTTAACTTCTAGCAATAATCAAAATAAAGATGAAGGAATTATTTTAGCTGACAAACTTTTTGATTTAATCAACAAACCTCATTCTTCCAAATCTCCTATAGTTTCGAGTATAAATAATTATATTTTAGAACAATGCGTTAAAAATTTAACTGAATTAACTACTAGAAAGAAATAGATCTCAATCTCGAAATTTTTCAAACAATCGTAATTTTAATTCAAAACAAATATTTGTTGGTATCACAAAAAATTTAAGAATAACGCTCTTAAATGTATATCCCCATGTAATTTTAATCAAAATCATAATTCAAATTCCGAACAAAATTTAAACTGAAAGAATCCATTATGACGGTGACGGATAATGGAACTATTATTAAACCTTCTCATCGCCTATTCATATTTGATAAATTCAATAAACTTAATTTTCTTATCGATACCGGCGAATCAGTTATTCCTTTTTCTAAATTTAAAATTTATAAAAGAAATTCAGATCTTACTTTGACTGCAGCAAACGGTTCTTCAATTGAAACTTTTGGTACCAAACTTCTTAAAATTGATTTAGGCTTAAGAAGAGATTTTGATTTTCCATTCATTATTGCGAACATTGATACACCAATTTTAGGAGCAAACTTTTTAGAAAAATTCGGAATTATTGTCAATATTAAAAGCAAAGAAATAATCGATTCTACTACAAATTTTAAAGTTGCTGGATCTTCTGGATTTTCTGATATTTTCTCACTCAAAACTCCTATTGTCGAAAATAAGTTTTCAAAATTACTTAATGAATTTCCATCTATTACCTGTGAACCAGATTATACTAAAAAAGTTAAACACCATACGGTTCACAGGATAGAAACAAAAGGTATTTTACCATTTTCGAAACCCAGACGTCTTGATCCAATCAAACTTAAAATTGCTAAAGCTGAATTTGATTTTTTAGTTAAAACGGGTATATGCAGACCCTCAAATTCTCCTATTGCATCTCCACTTCATCTCGTTCTTAAAAAAGAACCAAATGATTGGAGACCTTGCGGAGACTATCGAAGACTTAATTTTATTACTACACCAGATCGGTATCCTTTACCACATATCCACGATTTAACAATTGATTTAAAAAACAAACAATTTTTTTCCAAAATTGATCTTGTGCGTGCTTACCACCAAATTCCCATGGCAGAAGAAGACATTCATAAAACTGCAATAACTATCCCTTTTGGAATGTTTGAATTCGTAAGAATGCCTTTCGGTTTACGAAACAGTGATCAAACCTTCCAACGCTTTATTAACGAAGTATTTTCGGATTTAGATTTTGTATTTACATACATTGATGACATTCTTATTGCCAGTGATAATGAAGATCAACATATAAATCATTTAAAATCAGTTTTCAAAATACTTGAAGAATATAATTTAAATATCAAACCTTCAAAATGTACTCTCGGTGTAAATAAATTAAATTTCTTAAGTTACGAAATTTCAGGCGAAGGTATTAAACCATCTTTAGATCGAATTGAAATCATAACAAATTTTGAAAAACCAATTTCTATAAATAAGTTACAAAAATTTTTTGGTATTATAAATTACTATCACAGATATATTAAAATGTTATCAACAGAACTTAGTCCTCTGCATGAAATGTTAACACATGCAATTAAAAACAAACTCAAACAATTAAATTGGTCAAATGAAACCACAACAGCTTTCGAAGATGTTAAAAAACTTTTTGCTAAAAATACATTACTTACACATTTCGACAAAAATGGTACTTTATCATTAGCAGTAGATGCATCAAATGTTGCTATTGGAGCAGTTCTTCAACAAACTAGCAATAATATACTAGAACCCTTAGCTTATTTTTCAAGAAAATTAACTACAACAGAAACTAAATATTCAGCATTTGATCGTGAACTTTTGGCAATTTATAATTCAATTAAACATTTTAAACATTTTCTTGAAGGTAGAACTTTTACAATTTATATTGATCATAAACCTTTAATTCATGTTCTAAATTCTAAAGTAGATAGATCTCCTCGTCAACTACGTCATCTTGAATATATTGCTGAATTTACAAATGATATTCAATATATACGTGGAAAAGACAACATAGTTGCCGACATGCTTTCCCGTACTCCAGAAATAAATGCAATTTCAACTTAAGATATAAATTTAGAAACTTTATATAAAGAACAACAAACTGATACATTTTTACAAAAAAACATTTCTGATCAAAATTCTAAAAATAATTTAAAAGAAATTCATATTCTAGTTATTAATTTAAACATATGGTGTGATATTTCTCTACAACCTTTTCGGCCTTATGTTCCACATTCTATGAGAAGAATTATATTTGACAAAATTCACTCATTATCTCATCCAAGTATAAGAACAACTAGAAAATTAATTCAAAATAAATATTATTCGCCTAACATGCGTAAAGAAATTAACGATTGGACTTCATCTTGCATCAATTGTCAAAAGTCCAAAATTTTAAGACATACTTAATCTCCTATTAAAAAAATTCAAATACCATCAGATCGTTTTGAACATATTCATATGGATATTGTTGGACCTCTTCCAGTTTCAAATGAAAATTGTTATATTTTAACAATTATTGATAGATTTTCACGTTGGCCTGAAGCTTATCCAGTTAAAGATATTTCAACAAATACTATAGTAAAAACTTTTATTCAAAATTATATACCACGATTTGGTATACCATTAAATATTACAGTAGATCAAGGTTCACAATTCACATCAAAATTTTTTACAGAATTAACTAAACTTTTAGGTTCTCATAAAATTCATGCATCTCCTTACCATCCCCAAGCAAATGGCATGATAGGGAGATTTCATCGAACTTTTAAAGCAGCAATTATAGCATCAAACGACTCGGTTCATTGGTCTGATATTTTACCATTCATTCTACTTGGTTTACGAACTTCTGTTAAAGAAGATTTAAAATGTTCATCTGCTGAACTTGTTTACGGCCAAACACTTAGAATACCTGGTGAATTAATTATTTCAAATAGTAATAAAGAACATGATTTTTCTAATGACGCTCTTCACAAAATAAGAGAATATTTTTCGCTTGTTCGTTCTAAAGTTTTTCATCATAACAAAGAAAACTTTTTCGTTCCAAAAAAATTAGAAAATTGTGAGTATGTTTTTGTTAAAGTTCTTCGTAAATCTAATTTAGAATCACCTTATGAAGGACCTTTTAAAGTTATCTCTAAGAAACATAAAACATTTACAATTCAATACAAAAATACTATTAAAAATATTTCAATTGATTTACTTAAACCAGCAAACATACTTATTAACACTAATTTAAATACAAATAAAAATACATTAAACAACAAAAACAAAAAAAGGTTACATTTAATATTAATTAATAATTTCTTTGTTTTAAATTTTCTTGGAGGGGGAGTAAATATAGTGTTAACTACTTTGTATTCTTTACTTTAATTTTTTTTAAATAATTTTTAATTGAGTTTTCATGTTAACTTAAAAATTTTTGAATTACTTCAAAAAAGAAAATTCTTATTAGATTTAAAATATTTAAACTCAAAAATAAACAAAAATAAATTTTATACCTCCAACAGAAAATAAATAATTTTTAAAATATCAATTTAATAGTTGATATAACACCCACCGCCCACAAACACCGGCTGGACCGTAATTCATTGCAACAACGAAATTTTCCAGCGTACCAATGCCGAAAATGGCACAAGTCAAAGATTTACATTTGGGTGAAACCTTAAAGGATTTGCAAAAACAATCAGAAATTCCAGATGCATGCAGTGAGAAAACGCAAATGTAAGTACACACACGCACATACTATACTATCGGCACGCGCTAATAAGCAAACGAATGTATCTCGAGTATATACATACATAATTGGCTAATTGCCCAAAAAATAATAAAAATTATGAAATATATCCACTGCATAATTCTTTTTACAGTTTGGTGGAGTCCGCAAGAAAGGTAATACGTGAAGCAGACAAACATTATAGAGAAGGCGATGAAGAGATGGCGTATATATTATATATGAAATATTTCAATTTACTCCATTGTATACACAAGAAACCTGACTACTCTGAACATAAGCAAACTGTACGCCAAGTTTTGGGTACGTTAGCATTAGCTATTTGTTTATAATTTGCTTTATAACGCCGGCGAAGTGATGAATGTAGCAGTTCTAGCTTGTTCATACTAGGTTATTGTTGTAATTGCGATGAGATGGCGTATATATTATATATGAAATATTTCAATTTACTCCATTGTATACACAAGAAACCTGACTACTCTGAACATAAGCAAACTGTACGCCAAGTTTTGGGTACGTTAGCATTAGCTATTTGTTTATAATTTGCTTTATAACGCCGGCGAAGTGATGAATGTAGCAGTTCTAGCTTGTTCATACTAGGTTATTGTTGTAATTGCGATGAGATGGCGTATATATTATATATGAAATATTTCAATTTACTCCATTGTATACACAAGAAACCTGACTACTCTGAATATAAGCAAACTGTACGCCAAGTTTTGGGTACGTTAGCATTAGCTATTTGTTACTATTACTGTTACATTCATCACTTCGCCGGCGTTATAAAGCAAATTATAAACAAATAGCTAATGCTAACCTACCCAAAACTTGGCGTACAGTTTGCTTATGTTCAGAATAGTCAGGTTTCTCGTGTATACAATGGAGTAAATTGAAATATTTCATATATAATATAATATGTTGTAATTGCAACAATAACCTTTGTATGAACAAGCTAGAACTGTTACATTCATCACTTCGCCGGCGTTATAAAGCAAATTATAAACAAATAGCTAATGCTAACGTACCCAAAACTTGGCGTACAGTTTGCTTATGTTCAGAATAGTCAGGTTTCTCGTGTATACAATGGAGTAAATTGAAATATTTCATATATAATATAATATGTTGTAATTGCAACAATAACCTTGTATGAACAAGCTAGAACTGTTACATTCATCACTTCGCCGGCGTTATAAAGCAAAACAAATGGCTAATGCTAACGTGCAACATCAAACTGCAGCTGTATCAACAACACGTACTTCAATAAAGCAAACAAACGAACAAGTAGGGTAAACGCACTAGTATCCGGACACAACTTTTTTCCTAATTTTGACCTCTGCTAATTTTCTAGCTATAAACGCTACCGCCACTGGGTTGGTTTCATGTAATAGTGTAAAAATCTTTTAATAATATCACTTCCACAAAAAGTTCAAATATAATATTATTTAAAGAAAAAAAGAAATTCAAAAAAAGTCGATTTTCACTAGTATCCGGACACTGAAATTTAGTTTCCGAACATTTTTTTTTTAGTATCCGGACGTTTAAATTTTGAGGGAATTTGCAAGCATTTGCGCCATAAATAAATAAACTTTTATGTTATTTTGTATAAAAAATTTATTATTTCATTTTTTTAAATATGTATATCAGAAATTCAGGCAACTTAAGGAGTTTAAAAGATAGTTCTACATCAGCTTTTATAGCTTTTATATCTCTTAAAGGTAAATAAATAATATAATCTTTTAAAACTAACAAATAACAAATCCAATTCAGGTAAAAATAATTAATTCAATTATACACGTATAGCTTTCATCTTACAAATTAAAATTCAGGTACGCCTTCATAAATAAAGGTTAAAAACAAAATATATCTTTGTAAAAAAAAAAGAATTATATTCGAAACATTTAAATGTAAAAAATAATATTTCATTTGTTCGATAGCTAGGAAAAAATTAATTAAGTTATTTAATGCAAAGCTTAGTCAGTATTTATTTTAACTTTATCACAGCAATAGTTACATCTATAGTCTTTTTTAGAGGCCACTTTGTACTCCAAACATGCCATCGATGTACAGCTTAGATGAAGCAATCTTGGGCATGAATCGCATCCAATGTTCTTCAAATTGTCATCCTCCACATCACTTTGAAGATCGTCAAAGCAATTTGGGCATATTTCCTTTTTTTTGTGTTCCTCTTTCGTGACACATGCTTCTGGGTTGATTTTATCAATAATCTTTCGTTTTTTCTTTTTGCTATGGCATCTAATTTGTCCTGGTTTTCATTTTCTTTTTTGGAATAAATTTCTCGCCAAGCATCCGATGAAATTGCACTCGGCGATCTGCACGGACTGTTTTCCTGGTTTCTTTTCCTCTTAGTGTTAAGAAAGGCAAGCTTTGGATAAAACAAATGAGTAGCGATTGAACTTTTCGGTGAACTATGCGCGCCGAGGAGTTGAGATTGGCAGGCTTTAGACGTTCCTGGGGAAAAGATTTGTAAATTATTTCTGTTGCTTGTTGTAGGGCTTTCTTGCAGGTCTATTAAATTTGGATCTTGATTTTCCTTTATTGAGGATTTAGATGTTCCTGGGGAAAGTATTTGTAAGTTGTTTCTGTCGTTTGTTGCAGGGCTTTCTTGCAGGTCTATTAAGTTTGTATCTTGATTATTGTTTATTGATAATTTAGATGTTCCTGGGGAAAGTATTTGTAAGCTTTTTCGATTTCTTGAAGGTCTATTAAGTTTTGATCTTGATTGTTGTTTTTCGAGGATTTTGGGTCAGTCTTAGCTTCAATGCGGTTGATCTCAGTGGTTGCATGTAGTTCTCCAGATTCTTTGCACAATGTTCCGTCCCTCTTTAACACGTAAACTCCTGCGCTTAGGTCACCTAATTGTACAAGGATATCTCCAACGGCTAGATTGTTAAGTCAAGTGTTGGCGTTTTCGAGGCTTCAGTTTCAATCACTTTTAAAACAATTTCAGCATTAATGCCATTATCTTTAAGGTGCCCTGACAGTGATTTAATAACCTCAGCAGCTATTTCAAATTTTGAGCAGTCAACTGGATGTTCTTGTGCAGATGAGAGTGGAGCTTCAGCGAGAACTAAATTCTCAACGTTGTTTTTGACGCATTTTGAACAGCCGCTGGATTCAATGGATACAAACCACATTTTCGGAATCCATTTTTATAGCACCTTCAATATAAGAATTTCTAATTATAGCTTTGTTTAAAAAGGGACAGAAGTTTTTTTTTTGTAACCATTTGTCCTAAATTCTTTGACTGCCAGCCCCGAACCGTTTTTTTCCAATCTGATTTCAATGGCTTAAACACACTGACGTCCGCAGGCTGCATGATATGAGTGGTGTTCGGTGGCAATGCATATAGATTAATTTGATTCTTGTTGCAAAACTCGCTCAGTTCCATGGTCAAATGCAGGCATGCTTAACCAACGAACCGATATCATTTCGTTACGATAATTAACGCTAATAAACGAAACAAAATCATTTCGTTTCGTTTATTAACGTTAAGAACGTCAAATTAACGAAATGATTTCGTTTCGTTTTCTGCCATATCAAAACGAAATCAAATTGTTTATGTTGATTATTAATTTCAAACTATGCTGGCAAAGCTGATTGATGGCGGAGTCATTAAAGGTGAAAGCATTAGCCCAGCTGATTGCAACTTTTATGAATTTTGACAGTACGAACATTTCTTACAGTATTTTTGACATTACCGCCGACGAATTACACAAACAAACTACATGGAGTTTGTGTGTGTATGTCCGCTCGCTGTTACCACCTTACGGCTTCACCATGGCTATAGCATTGCCAGCACACTTCAAACATAAAGTATCACGTTTTTGTTAACGTTTTTAACGTTAACAAAAGCTTTTCGTTTCTGTTAAAAACGAGATATAATTTATCATGATAATTTCTTTATCGATAATATTTCGAAGTGTTTCAACGGAAACGGTGGAAATTTTTTGATAAACGATTAGCTTAACGTTAAGGTGCATCCCTGTGTTATACTATGGAGTCCTTGTTTGGTGAACTGCTACACGAAAAAAACCTGAGTTAAATCCAGGGATGCACCTTAACGTTAAGCTAATCGTTTATCAAAAAATTTCCACCGTTTCCGTTGAAACACTTCGAAATATTATCGATAAAGAAATTATCATGATAAATTATATCTCGTTTTTAACAGAAACGAAAAGCTTTTGTTAACGTTAAAAACGTTAACAAAAACGTGATACTTTATGTTTGAAGTGTGCTGGCAATGCTATAGCCATGGTGAAGCCGTAAGGTGGTAACAGCGAGCGGACATACACACACAAACTCCATGTAGTTTGTTTGTGTAATTCGTCGGCGGTAATGTCAAAAATACTGTGAGAAATGTTCGTACTGTCAAAATTCATAAGAAAAGTTGCAATCAGCTAGGCTAATGCTTTCACCTTTAATGACTCCGCCATCAATCAGCTTTGCCAGCATAGTTTGAAATTAATAATCAACATAAACAATTTGATTTCGTTTTGATATGGCAGAAAACGAAACGAAATCATTTCGTTAATTTGACGTTCTTAACGTTAATAAACGAAACGATTTTGTTTCGTTTATTAGCGTTAATTATCGTAACGAAATGATATCGGTTCGTTGGTTAAGCATGCCTGGTATAACATACGCTTCATAACCCCTGTAAACACCCAATGATAGAGAGAGGCGGAGCTCGTACGTGGTATCAACGAAAATAGAATACGAGCAGTTTTATTTAACATTTTCTTATTTGTTTTTGAGTTTAATTAGCCCATATTTCTTGCCAAATTACTGCCCAAATATTTGTTTATAATAAGAATTATATGCATTAAATGTGAAAGTGTTAAGATAACTGAAATTTCGTTTAACCAAAGTGTGCAAAGTTGTACTAACAAAAAAAGGTGTATCGTAGACACCCACCGCCAACAAACCCCGGCTGGCCGGAATTCATTGCAAAAACAAATTTTCCAGCGTAACAATGCCGAAAATGGCACAAGATAAAGATTTACATTTGGGTAAAACCTTAAATGATTTGGAAAAACAATCAGAAATTCCAGATGCACGCAGTAAGAAAACGCAAATGTAAGTACACACACGCACACACTATACCATCGGCACGCGCTAATAAGCAAACGAATGTATCTCGAGTATATACATAATTGGCTAAGTGCCCAAAAAATAATAAAAATTATGAAATATATCCACTGCATAATTCTTTTTACAGTTTCGTGGAGTCCGCAAGAAAGTTAATACGTGAAGCAGACAAACATTATAGAGAAGGCGATGAAGAGATGGCGTATATATTATATATGAAATATTTCAATTTACTCCATTGTATACACAAGAAACCTGACTACTCTGAATATAAGCAAACTGTACGCCAAGTTTTGGGTACGTTAGCATTAGCTATTTGTTACTATTACTGTTACATTCATCACTTCGCCGGCGTTATAAAGCAAATTATAAACAAATAGCTAATGCTAACGTACCCAAAACTTGGCGTACAGTTTGCTTATGTTCAGAATAGTCAGGTTTCTCGTGTATACAATGGAGTAAATTGAAATATTTCATATATAATATAATATGTTGTAATTGCAACAATAACCTTTGTATGAACAAGCTAGAACTGTTACATTCATCACTTCGCCGGCGTTATAAAGCAAAACAAATGGCTAATGCTAACGTGCAACATCAAACTGCAGCTGTATCAACAACACGTACTTCAATAATGCAAACAAACGAACAAGTAGGGTAAACGCACTAGTATCCGGACACAACGTTTTTCCTAATTTTGACCTCTGCTAATTTTCTAGCTATAAACGCTACCGCCACTGGGTTGGTTTCATGTAATAGTGTAAAAATCTTTTAATAATATCACTTCCACAAAAAGTTCAAATATAATATTATTTAAAGAAAAAAAGAAATTCAAAAAAAGTCGATTTTCACTAGTATCCGGACACTGAAATTTAGTTTCCGAACATTTTTTTTTTAGTATCCGGACGTTTAAATTTTGAGGGAATTTGCAAGCATTTGCGCCATAAATAAATAAACTTTTATGTTATTTTGTATAAAAAATTTATTATTTCATTTTTTTAAATATGTATATCAGAAATTCAGGCAACTTAAGGAGTTTAAAAGATAGTTCTACATCAGCTTTTATAGCTTTTATATCTCTTAAAGGTAAATAAATAATATAATCTTTTAAAACTAACAAATAACAAATCCAATTCAGGTAAAAATAATTAATTCAATTATACACGTATAGCTTTCATCTTACAAATTAAAATTCAGGTACGCCTTCATAAATAAAGGTTAAAAACAAAATATATCTTTGTAAAAAAAAGAATTATATTCGAAACATTTAAATGTAAAAAATAATACTTCATTTGTTCGATAGCTAGGAAAAAATTAATTAAGTTATTTAATGCAAAGCTTAGTCAGTATTTATTTTAACGTTATCACAGCAATAGTTACATCTATAGTCTTTTTTAGAGGCCACTTTGTACTCCACATCACTTTGAAGATCGTCAAAGCAATTTTGGCATATTTCCTTTTTTTTGTGTTCCTCTTTCGTGACACATGCTTCTGGGTTGATTTTATCAATAATCTTTCGTTTTTTCTTTTTGCTATGGCATCTAATTTGTCCTGGTTTTCACTTTCTTTTTTGGAATAAATTTCTCGCCAAGCATCCGATGAAATTGCACTCGGCGATCTGCACGGACTGTTTTCCTGGTTTCTTTTCCTTTTAGTGTTAAGAAAGGCAAGCTTTGGATAAAACAAATGAGTAGCGATTGAACTTTTCGGTGAACTATGCGCGCCGAGGAGTTGAGATTGGCAGGCTTTAGACGTTCCTGGGGAAAAGATTTGTAAATTATTTCTGTTGCTTGTTGTAGGGCTTTCTTGCAGGTCTATTAAATTTGGATCTTGATTTTCCTTTATTAAGGATTTAGATGTTCCTGGGGAAAGTATTTGTAAGTTGTTTCTGTCGTTTGTTGTAGGGCTTTCTTGCAGGTCTATTAAGTTTGGATCTTGATTATTGTTTATTGATAATTTAGATGTTCCTGGGGAAAGTATTTGTAAGCTTTTTCGATTTCTTGCAGGTCTATTAAGTTTTGATCTTGATTGTTGTTTTTCGAGGATTTTGGGTCAGTCTTAGCTTCAATGCGGTTGATCTCAGTGGTTTCATGTAGTTCTCCAGATTATTTGCACAATGTTCCGTCCCTGTTTAACACGTAAACTCCTGCGCTTAGGTCACCTAATTGTCCAAGGATATCTCCAACGGCTAGATTGTTAAGTCAAGTGTTGGCGTTTTCGAGGCTTCAGTTTCAATCACTTTTAAAACAATTTCAGCATTAATACCATTATCTTTATGCTGCCCTGACAGTGATTTAATAACCTCAGCAGCTATTTCAAATTTTGAGCAGTCAACTGGATGTTCTTGTGCAGATGAGAGTGGAGCTTCAGCGAGAACTAAATTCTCAACGTTGTTTTTGACGCATTTTGAACAGCCGCTGGATTCAATGGATACAAACCACATTTTCGGAATCCATTTTTATAGCACCTTCAATATAAGAATTTCTAATTATAGCTTCGTTTAAAAGGGCACAGAAGTTTTTTTTGGTAACCATTTGTCCTAAATTCTTTGACTGCCAGCCCCGAACCGTTTTTTTCCAATCTGATTTCAATGGCTTAAACACACTGACGTCCGCAGGCTGCATGATATGAGTTGTGTTGGGTGGCAATGCATATAGAATAATTTGATTCTTGTTACAAAACTCGCTCAGTTCCATGGTCAAATGCAGGCATGCTTAACCAACGAACCGATATCATTTCGTTACGATTATTTACGCTAATAAACGAAACAAAGTCATTTCGTTTCGTTTATTAATGTTAAGAACGTCAAATTACCGAAATGATTTCGTTTCGTTTTCTGCTATATCAAAACGAAATCAAATTGTTTATGTTGATTATTAATTTCAAACTATGCTGGCAAAGCTGTTTGATGGCGGAGTCATTAAAGGTGAAAGCATTAGCCTAGCTGATTGCAACTTTTCTCATGAATTTTGACAGTACGAACATTTCTCAGAGTATTTTTGACATTACCACCGACGAATTACACAAACAAACTACATGGAGTTTGATGTCCGCTCGCTGTTACCACCTTACGGCTTCACCATGGCTATAGCATTGCCAGCACAATTCAAACATAAAGTATCACGTTTTTGTTAACGTTAACGAAAGCTTTTCGTTTCGGTTAAAAACGAGATATCATTTTTCTTGATAATTTCTTTATCGATAATATTTGGAAGTGTTTCAACGGAAACGGTGGACATTTTTTGATAAACGATTAGCGTAACGTTAAGGTGCATCCCTGGTCAAATGTGATTTGTGGCCATCGACAAATAAGATAACTGGCCGCTCAACTTCATCAGCAAGCAATCGGTTATGAACACAATTAGCGACGTACTCAAAAAATGTTTCGCTTTTCATCCAACCACTCTCACTTCGTCCCAAGAACCAAGATTTTGGCATGCTGTCAACAATTACCTTTGGTGGGCGCATGTATGGAAAAACCACCATCGGTTCAAAAAGTTTTCCGTCAGCTGAAAATACTATTAAAACCGGTAGAATCTCCTTTTCATTTCCGGCTGCGATTTGATAAATATTTTTGTAGCCCTTGGGGGCTATAACTTTCCCAGTTTTCGGTCATAGACAAAAGCTGGTTTCGTCTCCATTTAATGTCCTTGAAGGGTCTTTCATAATGTTTTCCTGGCCTATATCTTTGAGGTATGTAATGTAACTGCTTGGTCCGGGGCGAGCAGGGTGGCGGTTAGGCATGGTGGTAGCCCGGCTGAGGCGCGGTTCTTGCCACCTTCCTTGACCCACAGTCACAAAAACAAAATTATAATTATCATGCCTATTAGTGGAGATCAGGGACCAGAAAAGGAGTCAAAAAAGAGAAAGAAAACAATGGAAAGAAAGAAAAATAAAGGAAAGCGGTAGAAGACCGTCCGTGTCAGGTGGAGTCATCCCTCCCCTCTTGCTCATGAGGCATGAACAACCTTGAACTCCACTTTGACTCCGATAACCGAGTGAAGTTTGGGATAAGCAAAGCCTCGCCTGCTAAATAAACATGATCCACAACTGGTTGGAGAATCTATAAATTGCTCCTGCAACCTGTTTGTCGGTGTTGCACTAGACAACCCCTTTTTGGCCTCCAGGATGTCATTGTAAAAATTTGTCCGGCCAGAGTTTATGCAATTTTTTTCATATTCTGCTGCCTTGGCGACGGCTAACACTTCTGCCCAAAACACACTGCTGTGATTAAGGTCAGCACAGTTGCGCTGGCCTAAAATCCCCAAGCTCCTGTTATGTTCACCATTGATAATCTGCCTAACCTTGCCTGATTTAAAAAATCTTGTACAGATTTAACTCAGGTTTTTTTCGTGTGGCAGTCCACCAAACAAGGACTCCATAGTATAACATACGCTTCATAACCCCTGTAAACACCCATTGATAGAGGGAGGCGGAGCTCGTACGTGGGTCCTGCATCATCGGGCGCCCAGAACCCGAATCGTCAATAATATCAGACTACCACTCTACTATCCAATTTCTGCTCAAAGGATCAAACTCCTCATAAGATGTAGTTCTTGTCCGACGTTACCTTAGCTTTTCCGATGCCCATCTCAGCAGGAGCAGACCACAGCATTCTTTACTTTATCTCACAACTGCTTTCTGTCAAAAAAATTTTCCATTAAAACTGAAAAATGGTCCCGGTGAGTTCCGAAACCCGGGGTGAGATAATATTTTTGTGCAGAACACCTTTCTGCATTGGCGGACTTCGGCCGCGCTTATAAAAAGCTACCCTGGGTGAGTCCGACACCGGTTTGGGGACTAAAACTATATTAGCAGTTGTGAGCTAAAGTAAGGAATTACCACATTTTAAAGAATTAGTTATGAATACAATGTTTCCTCGTAATATTATGATGGGTAATTCTTTACTTTAGCTCACAACTGCTAAACCTCCACCAAAAATATCGGGAGAGGTGTCAAAAGACGCGTTTTGATCCCAGGACCATTTTGAATTTCTGCTTTCGGATTACTGATATCGGGTCCAAAGCGCGCTTTTGGCACCTCTCCCGATATTTTTGGACGAGTTTTAGCAGTTGTGAGCTAAAGTAAAGAATTACCACTTTTAAAAGAGCTCATCGATCTGTGGGTCTGGGCCTTTGGCCATTATCGTGCAGTCGACCGATGAGCTTTGCAACAAAATAAACAGCTATCTCCCTGATATCTCCAGTTTCTTCACCTGACATTGTCACCGACCAAATCATCCGCGACCTTTTTTACAACATGAACGCACCAAATGTTTGACTGATGACAATTTGGAATTGGTCGCACCTGTTGGATGGGGCGAATCACTGCTACAAAAACAACAACAACCACGTTTTAAAGTGTTGGTTATGACTAAAATTTCTCTCTTAATATTGTGATGAAGTGTAAAATATTGTTTAAGAAGTCCCTTTCTTTAAAGTAGGAAGGTAGTTTTTTCATTTCACAGTTGGCAACTAACTTATCGTTCATAGAATATGATTTCTATTACTTAATTGACGGAAACATGTTTGCAACGTATCAACGAAAATAGAATGCTCTGAAGGCGCCTAATGTCTTTTATGTTTCCATGATATCGATAACTACCGACACCCATCACGAACATAGTCAGCTGACTGCAGGATATCGATAAGCAAATACAAAACGTCTTTTCCACGCTGACGTAAAATGGAATTTTGCTAGCAGTTTTATTGAACATTTTCTTATTTGTTTTTGTGTTTAATTAGCCCATATTTCTTGCCAAATTACTGGCCAAATATTTGTTTATAATAAGAATTATATGCATTAAATGTGAAAGTGTTCAGATAAATGAAATTTCGTTTAACCAAAGTGTGCAAAGTTGTACTAACAAAAAAGGTGTATGTTGTTGTTGTTGTTGTAGCGATAAGGTTGCTCCCCGAAGGCTTTGGGGAGTGTTATCGATGTGATGGTCCTTTGCCGGATATAAATCCGGTACCATAGCACCATTAAGGTGATAGCCCGACCATCTCGGGAACGATTTATGTGGCCACATTAAACCTTCAGGCCATTCCCTCCCTCCCTACCCCCAAGTTCCATGAGGAGCTTGGGGTCGCCAGAGCCTTGTCTGTAAGTGAAACAGGATTCGCCGCGGATAGGTGAGGTTGACAATTGGGTTTGGAGAAGCTATATATTGCGCTGGCAACCTGAAAGGTTGCGCTACACAGCCCCTTGAATCTGGTATTTTAGTCGCCTCTTACGACAGGCATACCTAAGGTAAGGTGTATCGTAGCCACCTATAGTGTTAACTACTTTGTATTCTTTACTTTAATTTTTAAAATAATTTTTAAGTTAACATGAAAACTCAATTAAAAATTATTTTAAAAATTAAAGTAAAGAATACAAAGTAGTTAATTATAAAGAAAACAACAAAGCCATTGCATATTTTAAAACCATTGCGACATCGAACAATACAAATATTAACTTCAAGAAATTTTTCAACAATCATCAATCAACTACTTATTAATTTTAATATTTTTATACTCAGTTGAGCAGAGCTCACAGAGTATATTAACTTTGATTGGATAACGGTTGGTTGTACAGGTTTAAAGGAATCGATATAGATATAGACTTCCATATATCAAAATCATCAGGATCGAAAAAAAAATTTGATTGAGCCATGTCAGTCCGTCCGTTAACACGATAACTTGAGTAAATTTTGAGGTATCTTGGCATGTAGGTTCCTGAGCACTTATCTCAGATCGCTATTTAAAATGAACAATATCGGACTATAACCACGCCCACTTTTTCGATATCGAAAATTTCGAAAAACCGAAAAAGTGCGATAATTCATTACCAAAGACGGATAAAGCGATGAAACTTGGTAGGTGAGTTGAACTTATGACACAGAATAGAAAATTAGTAAAATTTCGGACAATGGGCGTGGCCCCGCCCACTTTTAAAAGAAGGTAATTTAAAAATTTTGCAAGCTGTAATTTGGCAGTCGTTGAATTATCATGATGAAATTTGGCAGGAACGTTACTCCTATTACTATATGTATGCTTAATAAAAATTAGCAAAATCGGGGAATGACCACGCCCACTTAAAAAAAAAATTTTTTTAAGTCAAATTTTAACAAAAAATTTAATATCTTTACAGTATATAAGTAAATTATGTCAACATTCAACTCCAGTAATGATATGGTGCAACAAAATGCAAAAATAAAAGAAAATTTCAAAATGGGCGTGGCTCCGCCCTTTTTCATTTAATTTGTCTATGATACTTTTAATGCCATAAGTCGAACGAACATTTACCAATCCTTGTGAAATTTGGTATGGGCTTAGATTCTGGTACGATAACTTATTTCTGTGAAAAAGGGCGAAATCGGTGAAGCCACGCCCAGTTTTTATACACAGTCGACCGTCTGTCCTTCCGGTCGGCCGTTAACACGATAACTTGAGCAAAAATCGATATATCTTTACTAAACTCAGTTTACGTACTTATCTGAACTCACTTTGTATTGGTATACAAAATTGCCGAAATCCGACTATGACCACACCCACTTTTTCGATATCGAAAATTACGAAAAATGAAAAAAATGCCATAATTCTATACCAAATACGAAAAAAGGGATGAAACATGGTAACTGGATTGGTTTATTGACGCAAAATATAACTTTAGAAAAAAACTTTGTAAAATGGGTGTAACACCTACCATATTAAGTAGAAGAAAAAGTTACGCAGGGCGAAATAAAAAACCCTTGAAATCTTGGCAGGAATTCTGTTCGTGGTAATATATATATATAAATAAATTAGCGGTATCCAGCAGATGATGTTCTGGGTCACCCTGGTCCACATTTTGGTCGATATCTGGAAAACGCCTTCACATATACAACTACCACAACTTCCTTTTAAAACTCTCATTAATACCTTTTATTTGATACCCATATCGTACAAACACATTCTAGAGTCACCCCTGGTCCACCTTTATGGCGATATCTCGAAAAGGCGTCCACCTATAGAACTAAGCCCCACGCCCTTTTGAAATACTCATTAACACCTTTCGTTTGATACCCATATTGTACAAACGCATTCTAGAGTCATCCCTGGTCCACCTTTATGGCGATATCTCGAAAAGGCGTCCACCTATAGAACTAAGGCCCACTCCCTTTTAAAATGCTCATTAACCCCTTTCATTTGATACCCATATCGTAAAAACAAATTCTAGGGTCACCCCTGGTCCACCTTTATGGCGATATCTCGAAACGGCGTCCACCTATAGTGCTTAGGCCCACTCCCTTTCAAAATTCTCATTAACCCCTTTCATTTGATACCCATATCCTACAAACAAATTCTAGGGTCACCCCTGATCCGCCTTTATGATGATGTCCCTAAATGGCGTCCACCTATAAAACTATGGCCCACTCCCTCATAAAATACTCTTTAATACCTTTCATTTGATACACATGTCATACAAACACAGGGTTATCCTCGGTTCATTTTCCTACATGGTTATTTTCCCTTATGTTGTCACCATAGCTCTCAACTGAGCATGTAATGTTCGGTTACACCCGAAATTAACCTTCCTTACTTGTTTTTATTAAATTTAATTTTATGTAAGTATAATTTTTATTTTAATATTAAATTAAAAATGTTTCAATTATAATTTAAATTAAAATATTAAACCTTTTAAATTTTCAAATTTATTTTGAGATTATTTTTATATTTTAACAATTTTATATAAATTATTTAAATTTAATTATTATTTTTTTTTATATATAAATAAATATTTTATTTAAATTTTTAACTCCCTTTCCAAAAAAAATATTAAATATTTTCTAATTTTCCAATTTTTCATTTAAATTTTTTTTTATATGGTTCTACGTCACCAATACGAACTCGCAATTTTACAAATTCAGAAAATCAAAATAACAACTATACAAATAACACAAATAACACAGTGGCTCACAATACAACTCAAAATTCTATCATTAATACAACACAAAACAACATCTCTAATATAACACAAGATACTTCTTCTACTAAATCAATTAAATTACCACAATTTTGGCAAGAATCTCCCAATGCCTGGTTTTTGCTTCTTAAAGGACAATTTGAAATTAACAATATCAATGATGATAATTTAAAATTTCAAAATGTTTTAGTTTCTCTTCAACGAGATACCATATCTAAAATTTTAGACGTTATTAAACCTCCTCTTCTTTTCAATAAACATGATACAATCAAAAAAATTTTATGTGAAAGATTTTCTCTTAGTGAAGAGAATCGATTAGAACAATTATTTTCAAAAACTGAACTTGGTGATCGTTCACCATCTGAATTATTCAGATTTATGAAATCAATTATAGGTACTGACTCCATTGTGAGTCAAGAATTACTTTTCAAATTATGGATTCGTAAATTGCCACAAGAAATAGAAATCCATTTAACTTCTAGCAATAATCAAAATAAAGATGAAGGAATTATTTTAGCTGACAAACTTTTTGATTTAATCAACAAACCTCATTCTTCCAAATCTCCTATAGTTTCGAGTATAAATAATTATATTTTAGAACAATGCGTTAAAAATTTAACTGAATTAATTACTAGAAAGAAATAGATCTCAATCTCGAAATTTTTCAAGATCCAGAAATTTTTCAAACAATCGTAATTTTAATTCAAAACAAATATTTGTTGGTATCACAAAAAATTTAAGAATAACGCTCTTAAATGTATACCCCCATGTAATTTTAATCAAAATCATAATTCAAATTCCGAACAAAATTTAAACTGAAAGAATCCATTATGACGGTGACGGATAATGGAACTATTATTAAACCTTCTCATCGCCTATTCATATTTGATAAATTCAATAAACTTAATTTTCTTATCGATACCGGCGAATCAGTTATTCCTTTTTCTAAATTTAAAATTTATAAAAGAAATTCAGATCTTACTTTGACTGCAGCAAACGGTTCTTCAATTGAAACTTTTGGTACCAAACTTCTTAAAATTGATTTAGGCTTAAGAAGAGATTTTGATTTTCCATTCATTATTGCGAACATTGATACACCAATTTTAGGAGCAAACTTTTTAGAAAAATTCGGAATTATTGTCAATATTAAAAGCAAAGAAATAATCGATTCTACTACAAATTTTAAAGTTGCTGGATCTTCTGGATTTTCTGATATTTTCTCACTCAAAACTCCTATTGTCGAAAATAAGTTTTCAAAATTACTTAATGAATTTCCATCTATTACCTGTGAACCAGATTATACTAAAAAAGTTAAACACCATACGGTTCACAGGATAGAAACAAAAGGTATTTTACCATTTTCGAAACCCAGACGTCTTGATCCAATCAAACTTAAAATTGCTAAAGCTGAATTTGATTTTTTAGTTAAAACGGGTATATGCAGACCCTCAAATTCTCCTATTGCATCTCCACTTCATCTCGTTCTTAAAAAAGAACCAAATGATTGGAGACCTTGCGGAGACTATCGAAGACTTAATTTTATTACTACACCAGATCGGTATCCTTTACCACATATCCACGATTTAACAATTGATTTAAAAAACAAACAATTTTTTTCCAAAATTGATCTTGTGCGTGCTTACCACCAAATTCCCATGGCAGAAGAAGACATTCATAAAACTGCAATAACTATCCCTTTTGGAATGTTTGAATTCGTAAGAATGCCTTTCGGTTTACGAAACAGTGATCAAACCTTCCAACGCTTTATTAACGAAGTATTTTCGGATTTAGATTTTGTATTTACATACATTGATGACATTCTTATTGCCAGTGATAATGAAGATCAACATATAAATCATTTAAAATCAGTTTTCAAAATACTTGAAGAATATAATTTAAATATCAAACCTTCAAAATGTACTCTCGGTGTAAATAAATTAAATTTCTTAAGTTACGAAATTTCAGGCGAAGGTATTAAACCATCTTTAGATCGAATTGAAATCATAACAAATTTTGAAAAACCAATTTCTATAAATAAGTTACAAAAATTTTTTGGTATTATAAATTACTATCACAGATATATTAAAATGTTATCAACAGAACTTAGTCCTCTGCATGAAATGTTAACACATGCAATTAAAAAAAAACTCAAACAATTAAATTGGACAAATGAAACCACAACAGCTTTCGAAGATGTTAAAAAACTTTTTGCTAAAAATACATTACTTACACATTTCGACAAAAATGGTACTTTATCATTAGCAGTAGATGCATCAAATGTTGCTATTGGAGCAGTTCTTCAACAAACTAGCAATAATATACTAGAACCCTTAGCTTATTTTTCAAGAAAATTAACTACAACAGAAACTAAATATTCAGCATTTGATCGTGAACTTTTGGCAATTTATAATTCAATTAAACATTTTAAACATTTTCTTGAAGGTAGAACTTTTACAATTTATATTGATCATAAACCTTTAATTCATGTTCTAAATTCTAAAGTAGATAGATCTCCTCGTCAACTACGTCATCTTGAATATATTGCTGAATTTACAAATGATATTCAATATATACGTGGAAAAGACAACATAGTTGCCGACATGCTTTCCCGTACTCCAGAAATAAATGCAATTTCAACTTAAGATATAAATTTAGAAACTTTATATAAAGAACAACAAACTGATACATTTTTACAAAAAAACATTTCTGATCAAAATTCTAAAAATAATTTAAAAGAAATTCATATTCTAGTTATTAATTTAAACATATGGTGTGATATTTCTCTACAACCTTTTCGGCCTTATGTTCCACATTCTATGAGAAGAATTATATTTGACAAAATTCACTCATTATCTCATCCAAGTATAAGAACAACTAGAAAATTAATTCAAAATAAATATTATTCGCCTAACATGCGTAAAGAAATTAACGATTGGACTTCATCTTGCATCAATTGTCAAAAGTCCAAAATTTTAAGACATACTTAATCTCCTATTCAAAAAATTCAAATACCATCAGATCGTTTTGAACATATTCATATGGATATTGTTGGACCTCTTCCAGTTTCAAATGAAAATTGTTATATTTTAACAATTATTGATAGATTTTCACGTTGGCCTGAAGCTTATCCAGTTAAAGATATTTCAACAAATACTATAGTAAAAACTTTTATTCAAAATTATATACCACGATTTGGTATACCATTAAATATTACAGTAGATCAAGGTTCACAATTCACATCAAAATTTTTTACAGAATTAACTAAACTTTTAGGTTCTCATAAAATTCATGCATCTCCTTACCATCCCCAAGCAAATGGCATGATAGGGAGATTTCATCGAACTTTTAAAGCAGCAATTATAGCATCAAACGACTCGGTTCATTGGTCTGATATTTTACCATTCATTCTACTTGGTTTACGAACTTCTGTTAAAGAAGATTTAAAATGTTCATCTGCTGAACTTGTTTACGGCCAAACACTTAGAATACCTGGTGAATTAATTATTTCAAATAGTAATAAAGAACATGATTTTTCTAATGACGCTCTTCACAAAATAAGAGAATATTTTTCGCTTGTTCGTTCTAAAGTTTTTCATCATAACAAAGAAAACTTTTTCGTTCCAAAAAAATTAGAAAATTGTGAGTATGTTTTTGTTAAAGTTCTTCGTAAATCTAATTTAGAATCACCTTATGAAGGACCTTTTAAAGTTATCTCTAAGAAACATAAAACATTTACAATTCAATACAAAAATACTATTAAAAATATTTCAATTGATTTACTTAAACCAGCAAACATACTTATTAACACTAATTTAAATACAAATAAAAATACATTAAACAACAAAAAACAAAAAAAGGTTACATTTAATATTAATTAATAATTTCTTTGTTTTAAATTTTCTTGGAGGGGGAGTAAATATAGTGTTAACTACTTTGTATTCTTTACTTTAATTTTTTTTAAATAATTTTTAATTGAGTTTTCATGTTAACTTAAAAATTTTTGAATTACTTCAAAAAAGAAAATTCTTATTAGATTTAAAATATTTAAACTCAAAAATAAACAAAAATAAATTTTATACCTCCAACAGAAAATAAATAATTTTTAAAATATCAATTTAATAGTTGATATAACACCCACCGCCCACAAACATCGGCTGGACCGTAATTCATTGCAACAACGAAATTTTCCAGCGTACCAATGCCGAAAATGGCACAAGTCAAAGATTTACATTTGGGTGAAACCTTAAAGGATTTGCAAAAACAATCAGAAATTCCAGATGCATGCAGTGAGAAAACGCAAATGTTAGTACACACACGCACATACTATACTATCGGCACGCGCTAATAAGCAAACGAATGTATCTCGAGTATATACATAATTGGCTAATTGCCCAAAAAATAATAAAAATTATGAAATATATCCACTGCATAATTCTTTTTACAGTTTGGTGGAGTCCGCAAGAAAGGTAATACGTGAAGCAGACAAACATTATAGAGAAGGCGATGAAGAGATGGCGTATATATTATATATGAAATATTTCAATTTACTCCTTTGTATACACGAGAAACCTGACTACTCTGAACATAAGCAAACTGTACGCCAAGTTTTGGGCGGCAAATCCACCAATAACCTTAGTATGAACAAGCTAGAACTCTTACATTCATCACTTCGCCGGCGTTATACGGCAAAACAAATAGCTAATGCTAACGTGCAACATCAAACTGCAGCTGTGTCAACAACACGTACTTCAATAAAGCAAACAAACGAACAATGAGTTGAGCGCATCAGAGAAATTTGATCTACAATCGCAAAAACATCGCTGAAGTAGCAACATCGTAATTTTTAAAAATGTTCGCGTTATACATATTACATATTCGCTTTAATGTAATATATGTTGTGTTGTAAAGAAAATGTGCAGTATGTAATTTAAAATTATTATTAATTATATAGAATTTCTTTTATTAAAACTTTAATTATGTGTAAATTTAAAATTTATATTTAGTATCATAGCGTATGATACAATGGAGCTACAAGATGGTACATATAATAGCTTTCAAAATCTGCAAACGGGCAAAAATCCGGAATAATTAATATCAAATAAATAAAAAAATATTATCAACTTTAATTTAAAAATTAGTATCATAGTCGTATGATACAATGGAGCTAAAAGATGAGAAGTACAATATGTACTTGATATAACGGAACTACGAAAATTTGTGTATCACAGTTAGCTAACAGAGCTACAAAACTGTAAAATGAAAATTAATTGCGTAATTAGTTCAACTAAACATTTAATACAAAATTTAGTACCAATTCATTAAACATGTTATAAAAATTAATAATCGTATGAATAAAACAATTTATCACTTATGGCACCAGCTGGAGTATTTAACAAATTAGCATGACACATGAGTAGCCACAAATAGGAGCTGATATATAAATGGATACATACACATGCATATTCACATGGTCAAAGTTATGTTAAAATACATATAAGCTGGCATATATACATAATTTTATCTCTGCAAAAAAAACTTCACAATTAAACATATTTCTACAATTGGAGTTACAATCAAAACTGTAAAATGAAAATTAATTGCATAATTAGTTCTACCCAACATTTAATACAAATACATGAAAAATTGTATAAAAACTAATAATCACATGAGGAAAACAAATCATCACATATGGTACCAGCTGGAATTTTTTAAAAATCTACACGACTTGACACAATAAAAAATATGAGCTGCAATCTAAGTGCGAGTAACGTAACATGTAAAGGGGTAGAGATTACCTCATGTATATTTTACAAAAATACATATAACACTACTGAGGACAAATAACGGGATGGAAAACATCTTCATATTTTAATGTACAGTCTGCAGATAAGCATAGCATATCAACTATAACACGCGCATTATAATACCTTGTCTAACCTGGTTTCAACTTTACAATTAAACAAATTTCTACAATTGGAATTACAACTTTACAATTAAAAAAATTAATAATCTACATAAAGAAAAAAGTCACTACTGGGAATTACCCAAAAAGCTGAATTAGCTAACAATTCAACATGACACATGATGACTATATTAATATTTCTATTACAATGGGAGGATGTCTGTGGCCAATGGCTTGGGCATGATGGGGTACAACTTGCTGGATGGGAGTGAAATTATAATACCGACATAAAAAAATAATTCATGAAGGATTGCAAAGCTTGAAAAAGCACATGGCAACAAGCCATATATTTAACAATTACAAGGAAAAAATTTGTGCTACGGGTTTTTAATTTGCGACATATGTTAGCTGCTTATGCACGTCTAAATGTTGCAAGTATATTACCCTTATAAGTTTGTTAACCTGGCGATTTAAGAGGCATTTTAAAGGTCCTCTTGCCATTTATTGGAATTGAAAGGTTCAATTCCCAAAACGAAAAAAAAAGAAATTTGATCTGTGGAAAGCGGCTACACAGGTCCAGCAAGTTCAGCAGCATCATATGATGGTTACTATACTTTGCAATCGTTGAATGTAATGAAATGTGAGGAATTGTTTGAACGTACAAAAAATAGTAGTGTGCTGATAATGGATTGTAGACCGAGTAAAGATTATGAGCTATCACATCTAACATATAACTACTCATTCAATGTGCCCGAAGAACTTATTACGCCTGGGTGAGTGTATACACAATATTTACACTATTTAAATTGTTATTAATTGTTTGTGTTGCAAGACAAACTTGGCAATGGCTCCAAAGTTTTATGGTCTGCACGTTCGGTTAATGAGCAAGTTGTGTTGATGGATTGGAATACGAAAGATAACAACTTTATAGTTTCTAAAACTTTATAGTTTCTTAAAAAATATTAAATTTACACAAAGTGTGTAAACCAAATTCGAACCCGTCTTCGAATATTCCAGAATATTCTTAAAACCTTCATAAAAATACATTTTTATGTAGATGGTGGAAATTTCTCGAGTATGCAGTATTCTACTACAATTCATTTTAATCTAACAAAGTAGAGGCTTAAACCTTTTATGTTTTACAATTTCTTTCATACAAATTGGCTAAAATTTAAAAACTTTTAAAATCCTAATTTTGAAAGGATTCAAGTATGTATTATTAGACTTAAATGAATAAGCACAAAAACAATTTATTTAAGTTTTTTCGCAATTAATCGAATTAAAAAAATCAAGTAAGAAGGCTAAGTTCCCGAACATTAACCAAAGATTACGTACTCAGGTGAGAACTTTGCTGCGTTGGTTTCGTAGAGTTTCGTAGATGGTTTATAAGTGGTTTTTAATTCCATATCACATACATTTGGGAAATATCGACCAAATTGTAGACCAAGGGTGACGTTTTGGAACGACTTTCCTTAATCCTTTGTCAAATAAGGGAAAAACACCATGTAGGAAAATGAACCTAGGGTAACCGTGGAATATGTTTGTATGACATGGGTATCAAATGAAAACTACTATAGGTGACCGTCTTCGAGATATCGGCCAAAATGTGAATCAGGATGACCCAGAACATCATCTGTCGGGTACCGCTAATTTATTTATATATGTAATACCACGAACAGTATTCCTGCCATAATTCCAAGGGCTTTTTATTTCGCCCTGCAAAGCTTTTTCATGTTCTTCTACTTAATATGGCAGATGTCACACCCATTTTACAAAGTTTTTTTCTAAAATTATATTTTGCGTCAAAAAACCAATCCAATCACCATGTTTTATCCCTTTTTTCGTATTTGGTATAGAATTATGGCATTTTTTCATTTTTCGAAATTTTCGATATCGGAAAAGTGGACGTGGTCATAGTCGGATTTCGCCCATTTTTAATACCAAGATAAAGTGAGTGCAGATAAGTGCGTGAACTAAGTTTAGTAAATTCGTATGAGTTAATCGGGGATTGCCCGTATTGATTTTAAATGTATGGAAACATTTATTTCAAGCAATTTTTAATTTTATAATTTATTTAATAATTTGTGAAAAATTTAAACAACGTGACATCAGGACAGACAAGGCGACAGCTGTTTTAATTATACCTTGTAAATCTCTTCAAAGCCTTTTTCCCGGGAGTGGGAGTCGAACCCGCACTCCTACGATAGTTGAAATGGTTATAAACGCATTCAACCACGTCATGCCTTAGTTGTTGTTTATAACCATTTCAACTATCGTAGGAGTGCGGGTTCGACTCCCACTCCCGGGAGAAAAGGCTTTGAAGAAATTTACAAGGTATAATCGAAACAGCTGTCGCCTTGTCCGTCCTGATGTCACGTTTAAATTTTTCCCAAATTATTAAATAAGTTTAGAAAAGATATATCGATTTTTGCTCAAGTTATCGTATTAGCGGCCGAGCGGAAGGACAGACGGTCGACTGTGTATAAAAACTGGGCATGGTTTCAACCGATTTCGCCCATTTTCACAGAAAACAGTTATCGTCATAGAAGCGATATCCTTACCAAATTTCACAAGGATTGGTAAATTTTTGTTTGACTTATGGCATTAAAAGTATTCTAGCCAAATTAAATGAAAAAGGGCGGAGCCACGCCCATTTTGAAATGTTCCTTTATTTTTGTATTTTGTTGCACCATATAATTACTGGCGTTGAATGTTGACATAATTTACTTATATACTGTAAAGATATTAAATTTTTGTTAAAATTTGACTTTAAACTAATTTTTTTTTAAAGAGTGGGAGCGTTCGTCATCCGATTTCGCTAATTCTTGTTTAGAACACATATAGTAATAGGAGTAACGTTCCTGCCAAATTTCATCATGATATATCTATCCTCTTTGCTTTAGGTCATACTTCTGTAAGGAGTTTGGGATAAGCAATGCCTCGCCTGCTAAATAAACATGATCCACAACGGGTTGGTGAAGTCAAGGATTGGGTAGGAGAATCTATAAATTGCTCCTGCAACCTGTTTGTGGGTGTTGCACTAGACAACCCCTTTTTGGCTTCCAGGATGTCATTGTAAAAATTTGTCCGGCCAGATTTTATGCAATTTTCTTCATATTCTGCTGCTTTGGTGACGGCTAACCCTTCTGCCCAAAACACACTGCTGTGATTAAGGTCAGCACAGTTGCGCTGGCCTAAAATCCCCAAGTTCCTGTTATGTTCACCATTGATAATCTGCCTACCCTTGCCTGATTTAAAAAATATTGTTATACTTATAATTCCTACAGATTTAACTCAGGTTTTTTTCGTGTGGCAGTCCACCAAACAAGGACTCGATAGTATAACATACGCTTCATAACCCCTGTAAACACCCAATGATAGAGGGAGGCGGAGCTCGTACGTGGGTCCTGCATCATCGGGCGCCCAGAACCCGAATCGTCAATAATATCCTCAGACTACCACTCTACTACCCAAAGGATCAAACTCCCCATAAGATGTAGTTTTTGTCCGACATTACCTTAGCTTTTCCGATGCCCATCTCAGCAGGAGCAGACCACAGCATTCTTTACTTTAGCTCACAACTGCTTTCTGTCAAAAAAATTTTGCATTAAAACTGAAAAATGCCCCGGTGAGCTCCGAAACCCGAGGTGAGATAGTATTTTTGTGCAAAACACCTTTCTGCATTGGCGGACTTCGGCCGCGCTTATAAAAAATTACCCTGTGTGGGTCCAACACCGGTTTGGAGACCAAAACTATATCCGCGCTAAATACTTTTACCCACAGTTTTTCTTGCGGGTACAACAAAATCATCAAAATTACAACAACCACGTGAAAATTTTCAATTTTGTTTGCAAATATCTCCGAAACGAAATAAAATTTCCAATTTACGCCTTCAGATTCGTGATATCGGGTCCAAAGCGCGCTTTTGGCACCTCTCCCGATATTTTTGGACGAGCTTTAGCAGTTGTGAGCTAAAGTAAAGAACTACCACTTTTAAAAAAGCTCATCGATCTGTGGGTCTAGGCGTTTGGCCATTATTGTGCAGTCGATCGATGAGCTTTGCAACAAAATAAACAGCTATCTCCCTGATATCTCCAGTTTCTTCACCACGCGAAACCTGACATTGTCACCGACCAAATCATCGGCGACCTTATTTACAACATGAACGCGCAAAATGTTTGACTGATGACAATTTGAAATTGGTCGCACCTGTTGGATGGGGCGAATCACTGCTACAACAACAACAACAACCACTTTTTAAAGTGTTGGTTATGAATAAAATTTCTCTCTTAATATTGTGATGAAGTGTAAAAAATTATTTAAGAAGTCCCTTTCACTTCGTTTTGTGACGTCGTCGCGTCAAGTTCGGTTTCCCCCACAACTCAACCGTGTGTTATAAAGGGACTATTAATGCGGTTGGGAGTAAAATGGCGGATAGTGCGTGAATCGAAATGACAAAAAATTTAATTAAAAACATTTAAAAATACTAAAGAATTGTGCGCGTTATCAGTTCGTCGTAAAAATATGCAAATGCGCTGATATAGTTTTGGTATCCAAACCGGTGGACCCACCCAGGGTAATTTTTTATAAGCGCGGCCGAAGGCCGCCAATGCAGAAAGGTGCTCTGCGCACAAATACTATGGATCCCACCCCCGGTTTCGGAGCGTTCCGGGGCCATTTTTCGGTTTTTTGGGAAATAACTTTTGACAGAAATGAAATTTTGAATTTCCGCTCTCGGATTCGTGGTCCTGGGATCAAAACGCGCCTTTTCACATCTCTCCCGATATTTTTGGTCGGGTTTTTGCACTAAAGTAAACAATTGCCATATTTGTGTATTTTAATTGGTCATTATTTACTTTAGCTCAAAACTGTTAAACCACGTCCAAAAATATATGGGGGAGTGTCAAAAGACGCGTTTTGTCTTTTATAAACAGGTATTTGCAAGCAAAGTTGGAACTTTTCTGTAATTTCCATTTAGTTCGTGTACGCACAAATATTGGGTGTTCCGAAAACTGCAAGTGTGTTATTGGTACGGAAGTCAAAACACATCTTTATATACCTCTCGCGACATTTTTGAACATGTTTTAACAATTGTGAGCAAATGCAAAGTATTACATTTATTTGTATGTGTTATTTACATTAGTGATAGAGTTATGTAGTACTAAATATTCATTTTGCATGGGAGGTGCCACACCCCTTTTATATATCGATATTATTTTTAGCCTATGACCATCCGTGGAAGGTTTCTAGTGGGTTGTGCAAATTTGGTTGTGATCGGTCTATACGTTTAGGACGCAACTCTATCTATACCTACATACATACATACATAATTTGATTTTTATATATATAGATGTGCAAGTTAGAATACCTCAAAAGTTTCCCCGAAATTTCAGAATTTTTTTTTGTCGAGAGTGTTGAGTATTTTTTCCATGTTTTGATTGAAGAATCACTTTTTGTGCATGAGTTGTATGGAAGAAAACAAGGCTGCACAACCAAATAAACAAATAATTTTTTTTCGACAACGAAATCAAAAAAAAAACAAAATAAAATTAAATTCGTTTCGTTGGCATCAGAAACAAAATAAAAAAATTTGAATTTTTGAGCAATTTTTGTATGGAAAATATACTCAAACTCTAAAAATCAATTTTTTTTTTACTTTGATATCAACGAAATGAAACTTTTGAATATCGAATAAAAATTTAAATATTTTTATTTTTTTTATGAAAATAACGTTATTATGCAGGCCTGGATGAAAATAACCAACACTATCGACAAAAAAAGTTCTAAAAATTCGGGGAAACTTCTGACAAACTTCTAACTTGCACATTCCAAAACTGCATATTCGAAAAATTTTTGGAAATTCGGATAAAAAAAATTCAAATTTTGATAAAAATTCTTTCTAAGTTTGATCCATTGTCCTGAATTATGTGTGTATACTTCAAAAAATGTTAACATTGTACATGTACTCTCTTGCAGGACATTTACATCCTCATCGAATTTCAGTGAGGAATCAAGCCAATCTCCCTTAGATCCCTCAGAGAACTTGAACAGCACGCAAATTAGTGACAACGATTTTAAAAAAGCAAGAGGAGTTTTTGGAGGATCGTAAGAAATCCCCATACGCCCAGGCATTATCGACTTTTGACTGGCTGCTAAATAAGCTGTCACGCTCTGTCGGAGATGACATGATTCTTCACATAAACAATATCCTTCTACAGAAAGTCGAGGAACACAAATCCAGCCAGACCACAGAATAAATTGGTCTGTACGTCAGTGCACCACCTGTGATCACATATCACATATCGTCCTCATGAAAAATTGTTATAAATTATATTTAAGTAAGCAGGCTAGACCGCGGCGTCGAAATTATGATTCCTTATGTTGGTACGAACAAAAAATTGGTCTACGACATACACTCATTGCCAAATTACACCTTTTAGAATAGTTAATTGAATTTCAGAATTTGTCATTTGGATTAAGAATAGTTATCTGGATTTCAGAATATGTTAATTTGATTTCAGAATAGGCAATTGGAATTCAGAATGTGTGAATTGGATTTCAGGAAATACCTTTCGCACTGTTTTACATTTAAATGAATTTATGAAATGCCTTCAACTTACAAATTATTTTCCAGCTTTGCGCAATAAATTGTATGATATCTGAAATCCAATTGATGCCTTCCGAAATTAAATTGTCTATTTTTGAAATCCATTTCACACATTCTGAATTCCAATTGCCTATTCTGAAATCCAATTATAGTTCTCTGAAATCCAAATAACTATTATTAAATCCAAATGACAAATTCTGAAATCCAATTACCTATTCTGAAATTCAATTGACGTATTCTGAATTCAAAATGGAAAAGTAGTAGATTTGCGAATGATTCCTTCTAAGTTTTAAATTTTTTTTTTTTTGTAACAACATTAAATTTTTGGTTCGTACGAACAAGAGGAACTATAATTTCGACGGCGCGGTATAAGTTGCCAAATCGCCTCAGCCTAATACAGGCCCTTATTGAAAGTATACATTTAATGAATTTAATAAGCTCTTAAAGCGTCCAAATATTGAAGTATATTAGTAAACTCTTTTGTTCATATAACCCAATATATTATTAGATAAAAAGAAGTATTATTTTATGTTTGTGATAAATTATCCCCCTTATTCATAAAAAATGAAATAGGTTTATTAAGCTCTTGTGATTGAAAATTTGTATGGAAATGTCATTTTAGAAATCTTTATAAACCCTCAATATTTTTTATTAATAAGGGGGTATATTTATTTAATCCCATTATTCATACAAAATATTGAAGGTTTATAAAGCATTTTAAAATGACATTTCCATGCAAATTTCCAATTATAAGCTTAATAAACCTATTTTATTTTTTTGTAATTGGAAATTTGTATGGAAATGTCATTTTAAAAATCTTTATAAACCCTCAATATTTTTTTATGAATAAGGGGGTATATTTATTTAATCTCATTATTCATACAAAATATTGAAGGTTTATAAAGCATTTTAAAATGACATTTCCATACAAATTTCCAATTATAAGAGCGTAATAAACCTATTTTATTTTTTTATGGATAAGAGGGGAAATTTATAGGCCCTTATTGAAAGCATGCCTTTATTATTATTTATTGTATTGTATTATTAATGAGCTCTCAAAGAGTAAATATTGAAGTCTGTTGTTGAAATTTATGATATATAGTGTGCGACATAAATAAAGCACCGAAATTCCTTTCAGAAAATCTACGTAGCTTAACAAAAGTCAAATTATAAGTTTCCTAGAACTAAGTATCTTTTATTAAGGAAGAACATATACTCAATATAATATATAACTGTTTAGTATATCGACGGCTGAGTGGAAGATCACCCTGTTTCAAAACATTAAAAAAAATGCCCTTTCTCAGAAATTGTTTCAAGAACGCCTTAACTTAGAATTTTTTCGAAAAACGCCCTATTTTATAACTTAGTTCCAAAACGCCGTATCTTAAAATGAGTTTACAAAATGTAATATTTGAATGAAAACTAAATACATTTCCAGCTGAGATAGGGCGTTTTTGAAACTCATTCTGAGATAGGACGTTCTTGAACCAAGTTTTGAAATAGCGCATTTTTGAAACAAGTTCTAATTTAAGGCGTTCGTGAAACAATTTCTGAGAAAGGGCATTTTCGAAAAATGTTTTGAAATACGGTGATGTTCCACTCAGCCGTCGTGGCCTTCATAATAAAAAGCAAAATATTGGGGCATATTCATAGTCAGAATTAAGTGGGTACTTAAAGTTAGTTGTAGCTTTTTGACAAAACTTCAAATGGGCTATCTGTCAAAAAAGTTGCAACTTATTTAAAGTATAAGCCCCATTGAATTAAGAACTTGCACTTAAGATTTTATTTAACCAAAAGCAACAGAGACTTCTCGGTGCTTTAGTTTTGGCGCACACTGTACATATCGTCACTTGCTTGCCAGAAGCGTGAGTGCCATTTTTTAAATATTGATCTAATCAGGGCATTACATGAACCATTAAATATTTTATATTGTATCAAAATCTCGATTAAAATGCATAACAGGAAGGCTGCATAATTTGCATAACAGAAAGGCACTCTAATTTGCAAAATATATACACCCCTATTATGAATTTTCATACGATAGACGATAAACGCTTCCTAGCGTATCGTAAAAAATCAGCTTTCATATTGCGATTTCCACACGCCCGATAGATGTACTATTGTGAATGACAGCAGAGTTTTGTTTACAAATTTTTGTGAATCTATACGAAACAGATAGCAAAACAAAACGTAAATACTAACAATTCATTTGTCATGTACGTAAAAGTGGTAAAAGTTTTTAAAAGCTGTTATAATAAAATGTTTTATGCAACCTCTGTTACCTTTTATATAAACTCAAATGAACAAATTGACGAAACTTGCATAGATTCCACAGAAAGAAGAAAATTGAGAGATCCTTCCAATCTTCTTGAAATGAACTCTACACTGTAAGTACTTGACATACTAAAAGTAAAAAAAGTTTAATAAACAAAATTGATGTCAGAGTATGTCTTAACAGAAATACAAGGCAGTTTGCGCACCCGTAAAAATAGGCCATCCATCCCACATATTTTGAAGGTTTGTGCCACTTTAAGGCTTCTTGCCCAGGGTGTTGCAACAGTGTGTTGGGAATGAGGCTGTAGTTGGATTATTTTGGATTATGTAATAATTGTATATTTACTTCTATTTAAATAGTTCCCAACGTATCGTGGAAAAATTTATCAGCGATAGCTAGCGTAGAAAATTGAACAGCGTATGCGATAGTTAGCGTATGGCAATACCACGATAAACGATAAACGCTAACGATCGAGTTTCACACGCTAGAACTTATTTCATAATACGGTAGAACAGATTGCAAGCGTTTATCGGGTATCGTACGAGTTCATAATAGGGGTGATAGCTAAATCTATAATAGAAGCCACCTAAACAAAAGTTGCAAAAGTTACAAAGAATTAATCAAACTTTGAAAAACGGACATCAAAATTTGCACCTTTTTTGGCAGTGTGTAGCAAATTTTTAAGTACGCAGTTTTGTAGCCCAATCAATTTCAGGATAATGGTGTAAATGCTAGAACGACTAAAAAGTTTATCTGAATTTTCAGAATTTTTTTCTAAAGGCTGTTGAGAAATTTCTTTCATACAACACATGAGAAAAATTGTCTTTTGTATGGAAGAAAATGTTGAACAGCCTCTACAAAAAAGTTCTGAAAATTCAGATAAACTTTTTCGTCGTTCTAGCATTACCACTATTATTTTGAAATTGATTGGGCTACAAAACTGCGTACTCAAAAATTTGCTAGATCCTCTGCCAAAAAAGGTGCAAATTTTGATCCCCGTTTTTCAAAGTTTAATTAATACTTTGTAACTTTTGCAACTTTTGTTTAGGTGGTTTCTATTATAGATTTCGGAGCCACTGTTTGTATGTATATTTATTTGTAGTTTTAGTAAAGTAAAAAAGTAAAGTAAAAAAAGTTTAATAAACAAAATTGATGTCAGAGTATGTCTTAACAGAAATACAAGGCAGTTTGCGCACCCGTAAAAATAGGCCATCCATCCCAAATATTTTGAAGGTTTGTGCCACTTTAAGGCTTCTTGCCCAGGGTGTTGCAACAGTGTGTTGGGAATGAGGCTGTAGTTGGATTATTTTGGATTATGTAATAATTGTATATTTACTTCTATTTAAATAGTTCCCAACGTATCGTGGAAAAATTTATCAGCGATAGCTAGCGTAGAAAATTGAACAGCGTATGCGATAGTTAGCGTATGGCAATACCACGATAAACGATAAACGCTAACGATCGAGTTTCACACGCTAGAATTTATTTCATAATACGGTAGAACAGATTGCAAGCGTTTATCGGCTATCGTACGAGTTCATAATAGGGGTGATAGCTAAATCTATAATAGAAGCCACCTAAACAAAAGTTGCAAAAGTTACAAAGAATTAATCAAACTTCGAAAAACGGACATCAAAATTTGCACCTTTTTTGGCAGAGTGTGTAGCAAATTTTTGAGTACGCAGTTTTGTAGCCCAATCAATTTCAGGATAATGGTGTAAATGCTAGAACGACTAAAAAGTTTATCTGAATTTTCAGAATTTTTTTCTAAAGGCTGTTGAGAAATTTCTTTCATACAACACATGAGAAAAATTGTCTTTTGTATGGAAGAAAATGTTGAACAGCCTCTACAAAAAAGTTCTGAAAATTCAGATAAACTTTTTCGTCGTTCTAGCATTACCACTATTATTTTGAAATTGATTGGGCTACAAAACTGCGTACTCAAAAATTTGCTAGATCCTCTGCCAAAAAAGGTGCAAATTTTGATCCCCGTTTTTCAAAGTTTAATTAATACTTTGTAACTTTTGCAACTTTTGTTTAGGTGGCTTCTATTATAGATTTCGGAGCCACTTTTTGTATGTATATTTATTTGTAGTTTTTAATGTATCTTTGTATATACATACATAGTCTGAAATTGAAAATTATAGACTGAATAAAAGCCTTCAATTCTATATTTAATAATGCGATTTTATATTTTTTGTATGACTTTGGGTCCATCAAGGGAAAGTACAGCGTCAAAACCATTTTAGAAAATAAATATTTTTGTTGATGAATAAGTTTGGAGGACATTGCTGTGGCAGCGCATTTTTTCAATAAAGCATGTTGTTGTTCCTTTGATTGGCGCTTCTACATATACAGCCATATTTTGGCCATGCATAATTGTAATGCTTTACATATAGCTTTAATGATGACACGTGCATGCACGCCTTCCTCAATATATGGCTTAACTTGTTTTAAGATTTCACCTGCTTAAAGTACTACTGAAGTGGTGCCATCGCTGACCTGATAAGAGAAACATTTTTATTCTACACATACTAATATAACAAAAAACTTACCTCAGCCTCTTGAGATTTGGCGATGTCGATTACGAGTTTTACGGCTGGATGCACAATATGCAATAGTTTCATACAGGTTGCACAACCATTTGAAATTGTGGCCTTACCACTGGAATCAACAATATGCTTGTCCATACTGCGTGGATCCAATGTAGTGCGTATAGCGTCCACAATTGATTGAGAGGCATTGATATTGGATATGAGTTGAGGTTTACCTTGAGAGCTATCGGTACCCAAACATTTTTTTCACAAAAACTCATATGTACCCAATACAAGTTAAGGACATTCATATTTATCGACACGCTGTCCGGTGTGGCCCAAATTTTGGAAATATTCAGTTGGCACTGTTGAGAAAAAATATGGATCAATGAACACAAGTAAAAGTGAAAGATTTTTTACCATCTGTTGTTACTTTACACATAAGACATTGGAAACGACGACCAGCATCTACAAATTGCATATATGAGCCTTGCAACGATTACATCTAATTAGACTCAATTCACCAAAATTTACAATGGGTGGCTCATATTCACCCTCGACCGTGCGTGCCATTGGTGAGACGGTAAGTGTAATGGACAAAGCTGTTTTTTTTTTAATAAATCAGCTATTGCAGGTATGCAATACAAAGAGGACCTGCAAAGGAGAAAGATCAATGTAATTGCCAAACAAAACATTAATTTCGAATATCAATACCTAAAGTAACGTGGCGAGGAGTTACCCTGATCTTGTACCACATATTTTGTGGTCACCAATGGTGGTAATAAACCCTGTTCATTAGTAATAAAAGCACCACCAGCGCTATTTTGATTTTCAATGATAACGCTTATCGGATTTGGCATCTGATCGGGATCTAAACGGAGTTGGGCTTGATCATACTCTTGCGGCTGTTGATATATACCAGTACCAGGTGCACGGAGTTGCTAAAGAAAATAATACAAAAATAATCATCAGCAATATTTGAAATATATTAAATGTATTAGCATACATTATAACCAGGACGTCCGGGTATTGGGGGTTGACCCGGTATTGGTGGCTGACTAAGCATTGGCGCCTGCCCAGGTTGTGTTGGTGGCATCATTTGACCCATGTAACCACCTGGTTGTTGTAGAGGATAACCTGGAGTTGACGATAACCAGGTTGTGGTGGATAGCCCGGCTGTTGTGGCATTGTCAGATAGCCAGGCTGGGAAGGTTGTTACTGCTGCTGTCGTGGCATTGCATAACCCGGTTGCTGTTGTGGTATATACCTTGGCATAACTGGATGTGGTGTCATTGCCCCACCTGGTCCAGTAGATGCGGGCGGCATACCTGGAGGACCATGTTGCTCATGGCCACCAAATGGCTGGTGCATAGGGTGTTGAGGTGGCATTTGACCGGATTGTGACTGCATTAGACCAGACTGTCGTGGCATTGGACTCAGTTGCGGTGGCATTTGCTGTTAACCTGTTTGCTGGTATGGAGATGTAACACAGCTTGCAATTGATGTTGGTGGTGTAGCTGCCCAACTTGAGGACCAGTCTAGAAAAATAACAACATTTATTAGACCGAAAATTATTTAAAAATATATGTTTGCGTATACTTTCGCCAATAAGGGAAGTGATTTTCTTTATATTTCTTTTGTTTATGTGCTCTTCTTCTTACTTGTTTCACTATTCACCGTGGATTTTTAAACGTCAAAATTACTTCCATACTACTATTTTTCACGCAAGAAAAAAGGCTAAATTTTTCTTGAACAATTACTTTTTTTTTCCTGTTTTGGGAATTGAATTTTTCAATTCCAATAGATGGCAAGAGGACCTTAAATTGCCTCTTAAATCGCCAGGTTAACAAACGTATAAGGGTAATATACTTGCAACATTTAGACGTGCATAAGCAGCTAACATATGTCGCAAAGTAAAAACCCGTAGCACAAATTTTCTCCTTGTAATTGCTAAATATATGGCTTTTTGCCATGTGCTTTTTCAAAATTTGCAATTCATCGTGAATTATATATTTATGTATGTATCATAATTTCACTCCCATCCAGCAAGTGGTACCCCCATCATGCCCAAGCCATTGGCTTCAGACATCCTCCCATTGTAATAGCAATGTTAATATAGTCATCATGTGTCATGTTACAGTCGGACTTTGGAAACTGGCGAGTGTGGACACGCGCGGGTATCCCAATAGCGAGAGATTTTTACATATCAAATCGAACTGTTTGTTTCAATACAATATCTGGTGACTTCTATTAAAGTGGGGATTTGCGCATTCTATATTAGCGGTGAGTGATAGTGGCTTTGTGTGCTTTTATTTCTTTTTTTATCTAAGAAATTCTAATCTGATCATCATAAAGGAAAAAAAAAGGAAAAAGCTGCCTTTGTCCGCAGCTGCATTAAAAAGTGCAAGGGGCAAAATGGCGTCAACGAAGCAGTCGTTGGCGTCTGAGTCTTCAAGCAGAAATACTAACAAAAAACCTAAAGTTTTAGAAGAAAAAATAGTGACAGGTTTTTATGAACTTTCAAATGAGGGTCTGGTGAAAATTCAGGAAGAATCCTGTAACATTGAAGCCTCATGCTCGGACAGTACGACAGTGAGGTTAGGTGATTTCGCAGCCGCACATAGCGGCGAGAAAGAACCGTTAACCTCAAATGACATGGACATACACGATGACATACATACAGGCAACGGTACTTCAAACTCAACCAAAACTGTTACAATTGATGCCAACAACGATAAAAAAGAAATAACTTTGTACCCTCAAAGTTTTCTTGGCGATATTTTTGTCTTAGTCGATGCGACAGACAACTCGTACATGAATAACGAAAAAATGACCTCCGGACTGAATCTTTTCACACAAATAAAAGACTTACGTTTTAAGAACATAATACACTTACAGGCAATAGGCAAAACGTTATACAAAGTAAGTTTTAAAAACACGTACGCAGCCAATAATTTCACACTGGACAACAGACTCACAAAACGTGGCCTTAAACCCTTCATTCCACGCACTGCACTTGAAATATACGGCGTGGTGAGAGGCATACCCACCTGCTTCGAAGACAATGACATTTTACTGGAAGCTTCTAGCACTATCAAAATTAGATCGGCAAGACGATTCACCAGAAAAGGTGATAAAGAAGGTACTTATGTCCCAACGACAACAGTAAAAATAGGTTTCGAGGGTAAAGAACTTCCAAAATATATCTTATACAACTACACGAAACTAAATGTTCAACCATATTTTCCTCCCTTAAGACAATGCGACAACTGCGGGCGTATTGGTCATACCAAAATGTCGTGCAAAAGCAAGTCTCGATGCATTAATTGCGGAAAGAATGAATGTAATAAAGACTGTAACACAACCATTTGTATCCTATGCGGTCGAACGAACCACACAGCTAAAGAGAGAGGTGCTTGCCCTCAATGGGAGAAAGAAGCACAAATCAATCGAATTAAAACTATCAAAAAACTTTCCAGACGTGAGGTCTTAGACCAATACTTCCCCAAAAACTCAAACAGATTTGAAATTTTAGAGGATGAAGAAGCCACATTCCCCATGCTCAGCGTGGAGAATCAGAACATACTTGATAAGGATGAAGTAATAAACAGTAATTTTAGGAAACGCACCTTTAGCCAGGTTGTACGTAAGCCTGTCAACAGGCAAACTACAACAGCAAAAAGCAACAACAACTACAGACGTAGTACAAACAGCACCCCCATCAAGCCAGTGTTCAACACTGCAGAGTACCAAAAAGGTATAGTCTCGGAAATCGAGAAACTTATGACCGAAATGTTAAAAATTACACAAAAGCTCTCCCGAGAGCAAACAAATCGACAAATCATCAATGAGATTCAATCTATCAGAAATAGATTCGAATCGCTCCAATATGATGAACTCCAACTTTTGGAGTCATCAACTCATGAATCTAATTATGAAGATTCTCCAATATAACGTGCAATCACTAAAAGCCAATTTAAACACCATAGAATACTATATTAACCATCACAACCATGAAATAGTATGCTTAAATGAAATCTTTCACTCACACAACACCCCATATAGAAAACTTATCAACTACAACATGATCAAAAAACATAGAAATGACGGGTATGGAGGAGTGGCCATTGCCATAAAACGTGACATTAAATTAAAATAAATACAATTTAATACAGATCATGACGTCCTGTTTATCAGAACCACCAATTTATGTCCCAACATTGTCATTGACAATGTATACTTTCCGCCAAGTCTAGGGATAAATGAATTTAACTCTGAAATTCAAAGAATTTTAACTTTTATCGAACCGCTACAAAATGTCTTCTTAATCGGCGATTTCAATGCGCGTGGTGTAAATTGGGGGGATAACTTTGACTCAAATAGAGGTAAACACTTAGTAAACCTCATCATACAATCCAACCTGCGTCTTCTAAATCAAGGTGGTTACACCTACAAGCATAATCTCAATACAAACAATGGTTCGATCCTTGATCTTTCTTTTACAAATTGCAATAAACCATGTAATTGGTATGTAGATCACACCAGAATTGGGGGAAGTCACCATTTCCCGGTCACAATCGAAATTAATGGTTTCCAAAAACAATTAACAAAGTTTGTTGCAAAAAAACAACTTCTAAATTCTATTAAAAAAATCCCATTTGAATCTTCAATCAGTAACATTGAAAACTACTTACAGGAAGAAATTAAAAATGCCACGTATACTATTACAAATAACAAAACTCCAAAAGCTTGGTGGAATGAAGAAGTTGATAAAACTTACCGATTCCTCAGAATTGCTAACAAAAAAGTTAAAAATAACCCCAGCCCAGAAAACTTTGAGCTCCTTATAGCTCAACAAAAGCTTTGGAAAACAACAATCAAAAAAGCAAAAAAAGAAAACTTTAATGGCAAAATCGAGGAATTACATTCCAACATGGGCAAAAAAGCTTGGAGATTTGTCACGGCTCTTAGAGGTGACTATAGTCAACAAAACAACACTGGATGGAATGATGAGCACAATCAAAACTATCTAAACATTCTTAAAAATCAGGTACCCAATTCAACACCAACTCCTGCAGTAAACATACGCACAACTCCCAATCCAGAGCTTGCGCTCACCTTTGAAGAAGTCACTACAGTAATTTCCAAAAAGAAAGACACAGCAGCTGGTGCTGACAAAATTTCATTCGGTATGATCAAATCCATGTCCGACGTGGCCATCAACAACCTCAAAACAGCTCTAAATGACTTATTCTTATCTAATGTGATTCCATTGCATTGGAGAACAATCAAAATTGTTCCTATACCTAAAAAATATAAAGACTTAAATAATTTTGAAAACTACAGACCGATTGCTCTAATACCTGTTCTACTTAAAATTATCAACTCATGCATTAAAAACAGACTGGACGTCTTCATCGAGAAACACAATTTTCTACCCAACAATAACTTTTCCTACAGGAAAAACAAATCCACTGCCATTTGTATTAATCAAATTCAACACCAAATTCGAGTTCTGAAAAGTCAAAATAAACAAGTCATTTTATGCGTTACAGATATCGCTAATGCATATAACTGGATTAACATCACCATTCTTCATGAAATACTCCTAAATCTCAATATCGATCAACTTTATGTGGACTGGGTCATTAATTTTCTATCTCTAAGGATTCTTAAACTTGGCAATAAAACCACGGAAATTCACAACGGACTTCCGCAAGGAAGCTGTCTCTCACCACTTCTTTTCAATATATATACAGCCAAACTTCACGATTTAAGTACTATTAATACACAAATGTACCAATTTGCAGACGATTTCATTTTCATAGCTTCCGGCTCTAACTTGTATGATACCACAAACGATCTACAACATACATTGAATTCCTTCACCGAGGAATGCAACCTTCTCAACTTATCCTTTAACCCAAGCAAAACCAAAATTATGCACGTAAGTAAAGGATCCAGAAAAGTAATTAATATTGCAATCAACAACACCGGCCTCGAACAAGTATCCTCCATCAAATTACTTGGTAGAACTATTAATAAATCACTTACATCACTTAGCAATAACATAGTCGAAAACGCTACTAATAACATCAACCTATTCAAATACATCACCAACATCAAATCTGGCCTACATCCACAAAAGGCTCTTAACATATATAATCCCTTGTACGATCGATCAAAGATCGAATACGGCAGCACTACTGCTGCAAACTGTTCCAAATCAGCCACCCAAATAATTCGTACACTACAAAATAAGTTTTTAAGAAGTCTGGGCTTAGCTCCATCAACTCCCATAAATTTGTTATATGCCATAGCCAACGAACTACCACCTAATGAAAGGGTAATTTGGCTCACTGCCAAGGAGCTGGTTAAACTGTTCGCTTACAAGGATCCCTATGCAATGGTCATCTCCTCCAACCCTCATATAAATTCTAGCTATTCTACAGTGTATAACAAATTCGAAACTATTTTTGATTCCTTGGATTATGTTGATCGTTTCTTCACTTACAGCAAGATCACAATCATAGATAAACACTTACCTATCAAAAAATCTGCTTTAACGCCTGAAATGGCACAAACACAATATGCACAACTACTAGAAAGATACACCTCCAATAATTTGCCTGTTTTCTATACTGATGCCTCACTTTCAGACAACAAAACCGGATGCGCAATATACGATTATTCTGCAAATACCGAACATCTTTTTCACATACCCTTTAAAACCTCCTCAGCTTTTGGAGAACTACTCGCCATCGAAGAAACAATTAATATTGCTATCAAGGAAAAGTTACACAAAATAACTATCTTTACCGATAGTTTAATCTCATGCCACATACTAAAAAATAGAAACACTAATAATAGTATAGCCATACGAATACATAAGCTAATAAATAGCCAGAACCAACTAATTCATTTAGTATGGACTCCCAGCCATATGGGTATAAATGGTAACGAAAAAGCTGACCAAATGGCCAAATTAGCCATTACAAACAGTCCGAATAGGCAGGTGAAGCTAAATATTGACGAAGCTCTTAAGCTAATTAAAGACAACATTCACTCCGAATGGTATAACAAATTTTTAGATTACTCCAGTGATAACCCCAACCTATTTTCCAAAACCTTTCCATGTAGAAAGAATAGTCCTTGGTTCAAGAACCTATCCCTTCCCCCAACTCAAATCAAAACATTAAATAGAATACTCTCAGGACACACATATGACAAACAGTACCTTTACAGGATCAATGCTATCACCTCACCTCGCTGTGGCTGTGGCGATACTGGCGATTACATTCACCAGACCTTTCACTGTCGTAATTTTACTATCATGCGTGCAAAGTTTGATATATTTGATAAATACACAAATTTTGAAGAAATATTCTTAAGCAAGGACAAAGCCAATATCACACAACTATCTAAGTTTTTACAGAGAGCAAATTTCTCATTTTAACTAGTAGCATTTTATTTAAATCACATTTTTAATGCAACTTTTCATTTCATGTATAACCTTTGGGTATAACTTAATTTCGCGTTAAGTATTTTTTCATAACATACATCCGTGTCCACCAAGCACACTTCCTTTTTAGTCCAGTCTCAGCGCGTGACATCAATCTGCGCTTCAAGACATCATTGCTCGCCTGATCATTATATCGCATTACATGAACTCTCAACACTGGGACCAAGAGGAACTGCGTCTACTTTATTCCCCTATATGTGGCGGAAAATTATCTCATAATAACTACGTTTGAAAATAAATCTAATCAAACCGACAATGAAGTGACAATTTCGAATATGGATTTCAAATAAAAAATATGTTTTTGCTGACAAGCTACTCGTTGCATGTTAAGAATCAACCCTGCACAATATTTGACAGGCGTATAAAAGATAAATTATCACATATATAATTGCTGAAAAGCAGCTCGTTTAACTATACTGCTCAATTTGAGAAGTTTCAAGGAAAATATATCCAATAGCAAGCTGCTACACATGGTTCTGGCCAATTGGTATTACCATTGTGTACTGGTGGAGCTCAACGTGTGTCAATACAAAACTGGAAATTTAATCCATTAATTAAACAAAGCTTAAAATTGATAATAACCTGGAATATGGGACTTCTAATATAGTCCCCTCCATTAAACCAAATCTCAAAAAAAAAAAAAAAAATGTGTCATGTTAATTTGTTAAATAATTCAGCTTTTTGGGTAATTCCAAGTGGTGACTTGTTTTCTTTATGTAGATTATTAATATTTTAATCATAAAGTTGCAATTCCAATCGTAGAAATTTGGGGAAAATTTTAGAATAGCACCCCCCGAGTTCGGGGTAAAACTGGGTATCAAATGAAAGAGGGAGTTGTCCAGATCACAAATATATATATTTTAAAGTGCGCAAACTTATAATTTAAAAGTTATTTGTTGTTAAAGTTTTCAAATTTAGCAAATTTCTATAGCACTTTAAATTACAATTTACGCATCTTTCAAAACCTTAATCCACATACATATCTATATAAATTGGCAACGATAAACTTAAATTGCATTTTTGTATATTTCACATTTAATTTTTGCTTTGGTTTTACTTATTATAAATGTTTTTATTAAATCAATCGCGCTTTTGTAGCAACATGTACATTTATATACATATATTTTATTGATGAATTACAAAGCTGTGCTGCCACATAAACAGAAAAAAAAACAAATATAAATATTACCTTACCACCTTTCAGTTAATAAAGAAAAAGGAAAATATACATTTCTACTACTCATTTTGAAAAGTTGAAACACCTTTCCGCGTAGGCGGCCTTGTTGTTGTTGTTGTAGCGATTAGGTTACTCCCCGAAGGCTTTGGGGAGTGTTATCGATGTGATGGTCCTTTGTCGGATACAGATCCGATACGCTCCGGTAACAGAGCACCATTAAGGTGCTGGCCCGACCATCTCGGGAACGATTTATATGGCCACATTAAACCTTCAGGCCATCCCTCCCTCCCCACCCCCAAGTTCCATGAGGAGCTTGGGGTCGCCAGAGCCTTGTCTGTTAGTGAAACGGGATTCGCCGCTCGAAGGTGAGGTTGACAATTGGGTGGGAGAAGCTATATATTGCGCTACACAACCCCTTGAATCCCCGTAGGCGGCCTTCGGCCGCGCTTATAAAAAATAACCCTAGGCTACGCCATAATTTTAAGTCAGACACAGGCCAATGCGCTCACGCATACAGACAATTGGTAAAGCAAAATTGCAAAAATTAATGCTGAGAGTGTTATACAACAACATTTACCTGGTGGGAATTTAATACATACTTATGCTATGGGTGTCGCTCACAGTTTAACTTTTTATGCTATATTGTAGTTAGTTAAGAATTTTGTTTATAATTACGGTTCTTTATTTGTTTACTTTTTATGTTTATTTTCGTTTTTGTCATATCAAATTTTAAATTAGTCGATCTGGTACATCGAACGATGTAAGTCAAATGTATACATGTACTTTTATGTTTTTTATTATAATACTTGTATTTTTGCAATTCTAGTCCTGAAGATGATTTCTTATTGAAGTCGAAATATCGATAAATAAAAAACGACAATATATAACATATACAAATAAACAGTTTTCTTTGTTAGTTATTTAATATTGTATGGCCTCCTCGAGCTCGACAATTTACAAACATTTTTACAAACCATGGTACAATAACCAGGTAAACGCATCAGAGTTGCATTTACATATTTTTTCATTCGAAGGTGGTCATAAAATGTCAAACTTTGTTTATGTTTACATTTTTTGTTTATTTACTTTTGATGTGAAAACTTATTAGGTAATTTTTTACTTTAGCTCACAACTACTAAAACTCGTCCAAAAATATCGGGAGAGGTGTCAAAAGACGCGCTTTGGACCCAGGACCACGAATCCGAAAACGGAAATTGTAAATTTTATTTCTTTCCAGATATATTTACAAAGTTGAAAATTTTCATGTGGCTGTTGTAATTAGTAGATTTGGCCTCCCATGGTAATTTTTTATAAACGCGGCCGAAGGCCGCCAACGCAAAAAGGTGTTCTGCGCAAAATTACCATGGATCCCATCCCCGGTTTCGGAGGTACCCGCGGGCCTTTTTTCGGTTTTTCGTTAATATCTTTTGAACGAATTACAATTTTTAATTTCCGCCTTCGGATTATTAATACTGATGTCAAGACGCATCGTTTGACACCTCTATCGATATTTTTGGTAGCGTAATAGCAGTCAACCCCTCAACTGGACTATTATCTGCGCAAAAATACTATGGATTCCACCTCCGGTGCCATTTTTCAGTTTTTTTGGGAATATTTTTTGACAGAAATAAAATTTTTAATTTTCGCTTTCGGATTCGTCGTCCTGAGTCCAAAACACATTTTTTTGACACCTCCCGATATTTTTGCACGAGTTTTTGCAGTTGTGAGCTAAAGTAAAGAATTACCCCGCAAGATCAAGGATCACAAGGCAGTCGGTTCTATGTACCGGAGCGACTCGGGATTTTTCCCGACCAAGGACTGTCATTTCAGTGTGACCCCAGTGGGGCGAGCATTGCTACAACAACAACAACAACATCAAGGAAGAGGAAAAATTGGGAAAAAGCTTGTGGCGTTAGCTTCCCTAAAATTGCTTAATTTTTTCGCTCCATTTTCAGGCCTGTGACCTTATTGTGGGAGCTCATTTGATGCCCAACTCCACTCCATCGCTATATTTACCCTCTTTGATGTAAATATTGCTTCCCGAATGTTGTAAGATAAAAAATATAATATAATTTTATGTATGACTTAGCAGTGCTAATCAAGAGTTTGTAAAAAACGGAAGTTGTCTCATCGTCCCCAACGGTCATTCCTACAGTTATCTACCAAAATATCGGACAATACTTTCGCCGCTACAACGTGGAGGAAGGACGAAGGATAAATAATAAAGTCCCTTCTACATGTTCGCTTTTTTTTTAAGCGACACCATTGGAGCGAAAGGTCAATACTTCGCACGGAACAGCTGCAGCACACAAACGGATATGCATGATGTACCACGAATAAGCCGTGAAACCCAGACGCAGTAACCTCCCCTAGTTTCAGGGCCACCATTAGTTTACAAAGAGCGAAAATATGCTGTACAAGTATATATACTAGTCAACAGGGCCACAAATAGTTTGCGAAGAGGAAATATATTGCTAGACAATTATGTTTTACATGCTATAGATTTACTTTTGGATTATTTATATCATCCATATGATGACAAGAAAAAAACTGGAGTATAACCGATACTGGAGTTGAAAACAGAAATATTCCAAGCCGAACTTTTACCGTAGCAGGTACCGATACCAGATCCAACCTAAAGCCGAAATTGCTACAAAAGCCTCCTGGCTAGAGCCAGAAGGAAAACCCGGAACCGTAATTGAAGTCAGTACTACAACCGAACCAGTATCCAAAAATTAAACCGAAAGCAAAATCGGTTCCGAAAAGAGGAGCCAAAAGAAAAATTGGATCAAAACAACCATGCAATGGCGCTGAACCCGAAAGTTCTGTGGCATAGCGACTCATTTGAAATTTTTAACACACCCGTGCTTTTTTTTAATTAAAAAAGATTACATCTAAAGACATGGAGTACATATGCTTCAAAGAAATCTGCACCTCAAAGACCGACACGACGAGTTTCCAACGTTAAACGTTATTATGTATATATGTATCTTCGATATTTATTAGGTTACTAAATTACTTAATTTTTACTTTACAAAATACATGAAGTTTTAAAATAAATCAGTACTTATTCATGAATATACTATTAACTCAGCATTTTATATACAATCTCATCCCAAATTTTCAACATCTCTTGGAGACAGTAACGTTAGCATTCATACATACATGTATTGAAAATAAGGTCCACTACAAAAAACATTTATCAATAGCATTTCCTAATATAATTTTAATACTACAAAATAACGACCTTAGGCAGACAACGTAGGAACAATATAATTCCTAAAAAGTTGTATCTCACTTTACATTAAACTGCTTTGGAATATAAATACATACACTAAAATATGCATACAATACAAAACGGTCCCTTATTTATATATCATAAACAAAATAAATGTTGTGACCATTGGATTTTTTTCAAATCAATTGGTTCTAGAATCATCTCCCATAATGGAGACATTTCACGTAAACGTTCGACATGTTTGATGCAGGTATCGGTAATATAATCAACCTATTCAATGGTGGTAAAACAACCAATACCAAATCTATAAAAATTTAACAATAAATTACTTTCAAATTAACTAAACAATTCAGTACGGTAAACTCGTATACCTTATTGAACTATGTGCCAAATCCTCATCAATTCCAATCGCACGTAGGTTCCAGTGATGCAGAAGTACATGCTGAGGCACTAGACAAGGCCACATCTTTTAAGGTCATAAGTAATGATAAATTTAATAAACCACTATACCTTTGCTCTGGATCACCATTACATATACCATGTGATAATCTTGAAGTGATGCGATCATATAAACGTTTCGACAGAAAACCTATAAATTTCTTATCATATTCCATTTCTTTGAGTGCAAGATAACATGCAGCACCAAATCCAATAACAATAATCCGAATGCGGAAAAGAAAAATTTTAGCTCGTTCAAAAGATATTCCCAAAAAACCGAAAAATGACCCCGGAGTGCTTCGAGACCGGGGTGGGATCCATAGTATTTTTGCGCTGGCGGCCTTCGGCCGCGCTTATAAAAAATTAATCTGGGTGGGTCCAACACCGGTTTGGAGACCAAAACTATATCTGCGCAAAACACTTATGTCCACAAATTTTTTGTGGGTACCAAATATCATCAACATTACAACGCGCACATGAAAATTTTAAATTGAAAATTTCAACTTCTTTTGCAAATATCTCTTGTCCAACTGATTATTGTTTTCGAGGTCAATGCGCGTCTTTTAAAACCTCTCTCGATATTTATGGACGCATATTATCAGTGTCATGCTGTCGTATAGAATTACCAAGAGTTGATGCGCTGGAAACGTTGAAGAAGTGATTCAGCTGCTATATGTAAATAAATAATAACAATAAATTAAATATATACCATTTAAAAATCAGCTAATTACCTTTATTTTCCATTAAAAATGCCTTTTTCCTCCAGCTTCATCAGCAAACCAACTTTTTTCTTTTTTTGTTTTGGCTTTGTCGACAAAAATTACATGTGACATTTTTCTTCTTCCATCACTTTTGACAGAAGAAACTGAAAGAACGATTGACAGTTTATGTACAATCGGCAACAACAAAATACACGGGATGGTTGCATTTTCGCTAATGCTTCTACCTGGTAATTGTACCATGTTACAAACTAAAGGCCAAAAACCAACAAAAAAATTAATTAAAACATTATAGTAATTTTTGAAGTTAATTTTTTTCGGTTATTAGCCCGATAGCACTTGTATGATTTTGCAACTGAATTTGCGTATAAAACGAAAATTTTATACATATATTTTAACACTTCCCGTGATTGGTTTGTATGTTATTTGTTAAAAATGTTTCACTTTTTTTAGTTATTTAACGCGGAACACATTTTACTTACGCGTAACGCTGTGAAATTCCTTGCGGTCTGGATTTGTACTCAACCACATGTTACAAAGTCCAATTTTTCATGTGGGTGAGCTGCAAGGAATTTCAGCGAACCGTTCACGACGAGTTTGAAAACGCGAGTGTTTGAGCAATTACTTCCCTACAAGACGGAGGTAACTAGTTCACCCACACATTCAAAGCTTTTTTCGCTCTCCACTAACACATCGACGTTTCTTGCTGTCATCGAGATGACAGCGTCATCTTAATACGACAATTTATAAATTATTCCGGGAAACATTTTAAAACGATGAAAAACTATAATTGTGGTAATTAAACTAATAAACTAAAAAAGTGCTTGTTCTACGGGCTTTTAGGTGTGACGTGTGTTAGCTGTTTAGGCACTTCTAAATTAACCTGGCGCATTAACTAGAGGCAGCCAAGTCCTCTTGCCACCAATTGGAATTGGAAGATTCGATTTCCAAAACCAAAAAAGGTAACGTTTTCAAGACAGTGCACAACCTAAACAAAGGTGGTATCAAAAGACGCGTGTCGAGATCCGTTTTTAGAATCTGAAAGTTGTATAGAATCGACGGGATGGCCTAGAAGGTTTCAGGTGGTTATACTAAATCGCTCCCGGGGAGTGTCTTTATCGCTACAACCAAAGCAACATTATTTACTCTCTGCTTTTCATTCATACGTATGTGTATTTTTAAATAATAAAAAAAATGTTATATTATTCTAATATATATCATCTCTGCCGGGGTGCGATTCAGCTCAGGATATGCCAAAACAACAAGAAACCTACAATTAAATGCAGATTCACGTGTCATTTGCCAAGGATTTACCGGTAAACAAGGTACTTTCCACAACCAACATGCTTTGGAATACGGTACAAAATTGGTTGGATGTATTTTCCCAAAAAAGGTGGAACTACGCATCTTGGTTTGCCAGTATTTGCTTCGGTAATTTATATTGATTAAAAATTGCAATAGTAGATAATGTAATGTGAATTAAAATTGAATAGGTAGCCGAAGCAAAAAATGCAACTGATCCGCATGCAACTGTTGTTTATGTGCCGCCACCGGGAACTGCTGCTGCTATCATAGCAGTATTACAAGCACGACATTTCTTTGATTGGTTGCATAATCGAAATTGTGCCCTAACATGATATGGTTCGCGTTAAGCACGCTATGTTAAAGCAAAATAAATCTCGTCTAGTCAGGCCCGAATGTCCAGGATCATCGCACCAGAAAGGGTAAGTAAATTGCCTACCATATTAAATATATAAACAACATGTATGAATTTGTTAGTGATAATTTGTCATGCTTTTGTTGATAATCAACTGAAGAAGGCAAATACCAAAGAGTTCGAAGTTCATGTAAATACCAATTGATTTCTTTAAATAGCGTTTGGAGAACAAAACCCATATGTATGTATGCATACAACTGCATAGAAAGGGAGGGATTAATTAATTATGATCAGTAGATTTATAGGATTTTTATAATTTTCCCTTACTGATATTCGTTTCTTTTTCATTCTAGGTAATTCGATTTGACGATGTGGGCATAGCAATATTCCAGCTGTGGCTGTAAGAAGAACGTACATTTGCTCAAACTACAAGAAAACTGCGACAACTGTCCCTCGGCCTTTTTAGTATCACATATAAGGCCCTACCACGCATATTATGGGAAAGGGTCAAGTTCAAAGGCTCAACATCACCTGCAAATCGACTTTGATAGCACGAAATGGGGCTGCATATATTCCGGTATTATATCTACAACACTCATATCTATGCAAACTGATACTAAAAACACCACCCGTGCAGGAAAAATTGAGCACCATCAGTGTGAGCTTCGAAACTCAAAATGGTTTCAGAGTGGGCACGACTACGAATGAGTTTATGTCTTTACATATGTAGTTTGTACATATAAATATGCACATATGTAAGGTTTACTAGAAAATTAAGGAAATTATTTGTAAAAACCATTGTATACATAATTCATTCATAATTAAATATATTTAAACAAAAGGGACGCGTTTCATTCATATAAAAAGCGAATTGACAGAAGGTAACCGGTAGGTAACCGATAGGCCAGTAACCCGTGTTGTTGTTGCATATATTTTGGTTAGCAATAACGAAAACATACCTAATGAAGTAACTTAAAAATGTAAATAACATCGAGCGAGAAGGAATGTCGAACACACAATAGGTAAGAGCGAGAAAGCGGGTCACACGTACACTATTTTGGGAGAGCGCATGCGTTACCTTTTTCATGACAGCAATGTAAAAGTCATTAAGCGATAATTGGTGAACAAGTTATTCGTAACGATTAAGTAATCGATTAGGTAACGGGTACCTGTCTTGTAGGGTTGTGATCTGCGTACCGCCAAAGAGGATAGATATATAAGAGACGTCAGTTTGGTGTCGGGGCTTTTATGTTTCCATGCTATCGATAACTACCAACACCCATCACGAACGTAGTCAGCTGACTGCAACTTATCGATAGGCAAATACAAAACGTCATCTTCACGCTGACGCAAAATGGAACTTTACGAGCAATTTTATTGGACATTTTCTTATTTGTATTTCGTGTTTAATTAGCCCATATTTCTTGCCAAATATTTGTTTATAATAAGAATTATATGTATTAAATGTGAAACTGTTAAGAAAACTGAAATTTCGTTTAACCAAAGTGTGCAAAGTTTTGCTGACAAAAAAGGTGTATGGTAGACACCCACCGCCCACAAACACCGGCTGGACCGTAATTCATTGCACCAACGAAATTTTCCAGCGTAGCAATGCCGAAAATGGCACAAGTCAAAGATTTGCATTTGGGCAAAACCTTACATGATTTGGAAAAACAATCAGAAATTCCAGATGCACGCAGTAAGAAAACGCAAATGTAAGTACACACACGCACAAACTATACTATCGGCACGCGTTAATAAGCAAACGAATGTATCTACAGTATATACATAATTGGCTAAGTGCCCAAAAAATAATAAAAATTATGAAATTCATTCCGTTCTAGTCGTTCAGTCAGAGTGATCGTGCGGGTCATCCTCGGTTCAACTATAATTTGTCGGGCTTTTTTAGTTGAGTCGAAAATTTTAATAGGCCTCAAGGTTGGCCTTGTGCTTCCTTTTGGCTTTTCGGCGGAGTTGGGAGATGCAGTGCTTCACTGATCTGGTGTCAGATAGTGGTTGTGCACTCCCAACAGGAATCAGTGAAAGTATAAGTGAAAGCATATTGAAAAATTAGAATTGATAACCTGGCGTGGGCCACATAATACCAACTCGATTTACGTATAACTGTCGTAACGGGAAAATGTTCAGCACATGGCAACAGGCCATATACTGGAAATTAAGGAATTTAAAAGCTATGCAATACTGTGCATATCTATGAACATTAAATTGCAATTTTGATTGCAAAAATTTTAAAATCACTTTCTGTGATCATTAATTAATTAATTGACAAATTGAATATAAATCCATTTGCAAGCTGCTACACGTGGTTCTGGCCTCTTTGAAATTACATCTCAAAAAAAATAAAATAAAAATATATAACACTAAATACGAAGACTTTGAATATAATCTGGCGTGGTGCCATCTAAATACCATTTTACAAATTACGGATAGTCAAATACTAATAGCAAGCTGCTACACATGGTTCTGGCCGAATTGGTATTACCATTGTGTACTGGTGGAGCTCAACGTGCGTCTATACAACATTGGAAATTTAATCCATTAATTAAACGACATATAATATTGATAATAACCTGGAATATGGGACTTTTAATATAGTCCCCTCCATTAAACCAAATTTCAAAAAAAAAAAAAAAATTATGAAATATATCTACTGCATCATTTTTTTTTACAGTTTGGTGGAGTCCGCAAGAAAGTTAATACGTGAAGCAGACAAACATTATCGAGAAGGCGATGAAGAGTTGGCGTATATATTATATATGAAATATTTCAATTTACTTACTTGTATACACAAGAAACCTGATTACTCTGAACATAAGCAAACTGTACGCCAAGTTTTGGGCAACAATGCCCACATTAAAGGTACTATGGACAAGCTAGAACTGTTAAGTTCATCACTTAGCCGACGTTATGAGGCAAAACAACTGGCTAATGCTAATGTGCACCATAAAACTGCAGCTGAATCAACAACACGTACAACAATGAAGCAAACAAACGAACAAGTACATAACTACAATGAGTTGAGCGCATCAGAGAAATTTGATCTGTTGAAAGCGGCTACGCAGGGTCCAGCAAGTTCAGCAGCATCATATGATGGTTACTATACTTTGCAATCGTTGAATGTACATAACTACAATGAGTTGAGCGCATCAGAGAAATTTGATCTGGTGAAAGCGGGTATACAGAGTCCAGCAAGTCCAGCAGCATCATATGATGGTTACTATACTTTGCAATCGTTGAATGTAATGAAATGTGAAGAATTGTTTGAACGTATGAAAAATAGTAGTGTGCTGATAATGGATTGTAGATCGAGTAAAGATTATGAGCTATCACATCTAACATATAACTACTCATTCAATGTGCCCGAAGAACTTATTACGCCTGGGTGAGTGTATACACAATATTTACACTATCTAAATTGTTAATAATTGTTTTTGTTTCATAGCATGTCGGCTGGAAAATTACAAGATAAACTTGGGAATGGCTCCAAAGTTTTGTGGTCTGCGCGTTCGGTTAAGGATCAAGTTGTGTTGTTGGATTGGAATACGAAAGATAACAAACCCTCACCAAGTTCGCCAATTGGCATACTTCTTGATATACTACAAAATGTAAGAAATATTTTTCATATATTTAACAAGAATTTCTATTTATATACAGCTATATATTGTATTTGCAGTGGGATCCAGATGTTATGTATCGATCTCCAATCAAAATACTACAAGGTGGCTATGAGTTTTTCATCATGTTGTATCCAACATTGTGCACCAATCCAAGCGTACAAGCACCGCAACAAAATAGCATCGATTTTGATTTAATAGATGATATTGAATATCCTTCAATACACGATATTACAATGAAAGATGAAATAAGTGGTCAAAGTTATACTTCTAGCCCAGGTAGTAGTAGTATGGCACGTCCGCTAATCTTTGCTGCATCACCGGCGCATGCACCGCCAAGCGTAGATCGCACTAGTAAAATGGCTGCTGTAAAATCATATGAATTGAAACAAAAGCCTATTGTAGAATTAGCCAAGGAGCAGGATCAATTAATGGAGAAGGCGCATGTTAACGATGAGCAATTGAAAGAAGCTTCACAGAAATTAGATTCGATTTTTGGAAAAAATAAGCAAAGTCCAGATAAGAAGTCAATAACAGCTACAGAGAAAGAATTGTTATACTACATAATGCAGTTGGAGAGCGAGGCGCTAGATTATGTATGTGTTGAGATAAATTTTATGTGAATATTTAAAAGTTCTATTGATAAAACGTACTTCTTTTAATTACAGAAAACTGAAAATGATCGTCTGCTCGATGAAATTGAAAAATATAAGAGCTTTAAGCAAGAACAAGAGGACGTGCTAACGCCCAACGAAAAGGAAGTGCTCGAGCAGACGACACGTCAGATTGAGCATAAAATACAAGAACGTCAAAAACTTAACGAACAGTTGGAACGTGAAAAACAGCAACGAGATCAACAGTTAGCCATGGCTATTGCACGTTTTCCTCGTCAATCCATTGACAATAAAGACGATGATGAAATATGCAAACCGAAAATACCACTATTTGATCGATCCGTTAAACCGCCTATGTCTTCTATGACGACGAGCAGTTCATCCACCTATATAATGGATAGACAACGTGATTTTTCACCGATACCCGGTGCAATGGTGAGTTTAGCTTAAATAGGCACATGCTTCATGCAAAAAAAATAAAAATTGAGCATCAAAAATTACAATGGTAGACAATAGACTCATGTTCGCCGCTGATGTCACGCTTTCACCTCATACCTATGTTAAATGTTATTAGAACTTTCATTTATTATTTTTTTGTATGCATTCAGTCACATTTGGCGACATTATGCATGCGCCCTTTGTATAAACAAGTCAACAGTCTGCATTTAACGTGTTAATGACCGACTGTTAATTTTCTTAACGTGACCGGTTCACAGCTGTTTTATATATTGCTTTTTATGATATAATATATTCGTATATACATATATGTAAGCACAACAAGCAATGTACTCTAAAACATGTGCAAACGGTTCGATTTTCAATGGCCGTCAGAATATCTATCAAGCCAAGATCAATACATGCTTCAATTTTGTTTCACACGTTGTTATTCCCACATCACATTTAAGTATGCAAGCTCCATACAAGTGTTTCTATGCATGTCAGTCAAAACGCCTAGTTATAGGCAACACAAAATATTTCGCATTTAATTTCTTTTAGTGTTTTTGTTTAAGTTCACCATACACATGCTTATTTGCATAAATACCTTCATACATACGTATATACTTGTTAATCTGTCTAAAACTTTGGACATTTGCCTATGTATGCGTTAAGTTTTATTGCTTTGGTTTTTTCTTAGTCAGCAACTAATAAGACAAATTTGGTATATATCTTTTGTTTTGAATTTTAGTCTGTCGTTGTTCTTACTCAAAGCATGTTGTTGTGCGCGCAATCAAATTCAACAGTACTTGCCATCTTAAAGCCAACAATTTTACAATTCTTTATAGATTTTATATCAAGTGACACAAATAGTATTAAAAATAATATAAATAATTTAAGATGATTATGGTGGCAGGGGTAATATTAAATATACCTGTAACGCATATTCAAATTTATACATCATTTTTTCCATTAAAAAGGGTATGTAAATTTGTTTAAATTTGGTATATTGTATAAATTGTGTTTGATCAATGCACATGTGTGTATTTATGCACAATTTGTGATGTGTTATTGCCCAAATTTGTTTATTATTGAGTTAAGCGTATATGTTAGCATATTTTAAGGCGCTTTGGCGCACCAACATCACTAAAATCATTTCAGTAATCCCTTCTTATACACGGTTTTTCAGTGCGGGTTTAAACTGCAGTTAAAGTTGACTAGATTAACCTGAAAACCCGGGCCTTATTGATAACTCTGGCGCCAAAATTTAAGCGTAATTAGTTACGATTTTTCAATGAAGCTTTTTTATCCTTGTGAAAATCGCGGACTACTTTTTGTTTTAACTTGGCTATTTGCTATATTATTATTCTAGTCTTTCCCAGATCTTTTTGAGCTCTGTACCGGTATTCACGTAGTCGCTTTTATCAGATTTTGATAGCACGAGAAACATATTCACCGGGTCTGCAACTGATTAACAGATAAAGCTTCAGAGATCAAAAGGACATAAAAAGGAAATGTAGAAGACCAAATAATGACACATTAATTTAAAAAAATTGTTAAAATTTATTTTGCTCGAGTACAGGACACTTTGTACCTCCACCAGTCTTTGTCATGGCTAAACCGGACTCAAAGTAAATGCCGTTGTGCGCTATTAATCATATGCCTTTTTTTTAGCTAACGAATCACAAGGGAGCAATAAAAACAAATTACTTAACTAGGCGCTTTCAAGTTCTATGTTTTGAATATAGGTAAAATATATGCTCATACATATCCATATTACATACATATGTACATAACTATGCGTACAATGTTGTTGTTGTTGTAGCTGTGCTTCGCCCCACCTAATAGTTGCGACCGATCACAAATTGTCATCAATATCCTCTAACGGGAGTCCAAGGAAACCTGCTGTTTCAACAGGGGTGGACCATAATGAAAAGGGTGTTAGAGGCGTTGGTTCCACATTACAATTAAAGAGATGATTGGTGTCATGTGGGGAACATCGCAAGCGGGGCATACATTTTGTATGTCGGGGTTGATTCTGGATAGGTAAGAGTTTAACCTGTTACAGTATCCAGAAAGAAGTTGAGCTTTCCCTTGGGAGTATGCGTTCCTCTTCCGCAAGTTTTGGGTACTGTTCCTTGAGTACTGGATTCACCGGGCAATTCCTGGCATAAAGGTCCGACGCCTGTTTGTGGCGTTCACCAAGGACCTGCTTATGCTTTTTTGCTTCATACGGCTGAGTTCTCAGGTGCCGTATTTCCTCAAAATGCTTACGGAGATGACTCCTTAACCCCCTAGGCGGTGTTGGCTCATCAATCAGATGTCTGTTGGGATGCCCAGGTTTCTGGGTATTCAACAGGATCTGTTTGGTTAGCATCTCATTTCTCTCCCTGATGGGGAGTATTATCGCCATATTATGTAGATGGTGTTCTGGGGGCGTGGCGATTCTGAGAGCAGTATTTTGGCAGGCCTGTAGCTTCTTCCAGTGGGTAGTTTTTAGTCTTGGCGACCATATAGGGAACGCGTAGCATGCAATCGGCTGGCCAATTGCTTTGTATGCGTACAATCACTCACAGTCATAGTGGAAACTCAGTTCGAAATCCATTTTCAAATTATGTTCTTTTTACATATTGATTTTAACATATCCTTATATTTAATTAAACAAACATACAAAAATATCAATTCTCATTATCAAATTCATATTCCAAGGTTAATCAACTACATATATATTTATTGCATTTTCAGGAACGCGGTTTGACCGGCCTAAAGAACCTGGGTAACACCTGCTATATGAACAGTATAATACAGTGCCTCAGCAATACACCACAACTAACAGAATACTGTATAACAGATAAATATAAGAACTATATAAGTCGCAGTAATAAGACGAAGGGGCACATTGTGGAGGAAGTGGCCGCGCTCATCAAAGTTTTATGGAATGGCAATTACAAATGTGTAGCCAGTAAAGATTTGCGTGTAAGTTAATAATAAACGCTTGAATACTTTTTGGGTTGGGTGGGCAAATATGTCTGTTAAACGCAGTCGTAGTTACGCATGTATGTCATATTTATACGGGTAAGTATGTCGTGACGAATGTACATTCGACTCTTTTGGCAACCACATGCAAAAAAACAGCCGCTCAATTTCAGCTTATCATTTTTTTTTTCGTCGTTAGGGAAATCGAGAAGCATAGTTTAAGGGGCTACACGTTGTTTAGCAATCAAAACTATATGAAAGCGACTTCAAACTTAAAAAGAACAATAAAACTAAAAATAGAGCTCATCAAGCCAAACTAGTTTATATATCAATTTAAAAAATCGGTTTACAAATTACCAAGTTACAACAAAGAGGCAAAATCGGCTGTTTTTGATTTAAAGTAAGCTTCAAATTAGGAATGGATCTTTGCTACCTTTGTTGTTACCAGTCTAATGTACATACTATGCTTCACGTTTTATTTATTAACAAGTAAAGAAGGCTAAGTTCGGGTGTAACCGAACATTACATACTCAGCTGAGAGCTTTGGAGACAAAATAAGGGAAAATCACCATGTAGGAAAATGAACCTAGCGTAACCCTGGAATGTGTTTGTATGACATGGGTATCAAATGGAAGGTATTAAAGAATATTTTAGAAGGGAGAGGACCATGGTTCTATAGGTGGACGCATTTTCGAGATATCGCCATAAAAGTGGAACAGGGGTGACTCTAGAATGTGTTTGTACGATATGGATATCAAACGAAAGGTATTAATGAGGGGTTTAAAAGGGAATGACCCTTAGTTTTATATGTGAAGGCGTTTTCGCGATATCGACCAAAATGTGGACCAGGGTGACCCAGAACATCATCTGTGGGGTACCGCTAATTTATTTATATATGTAATACCACGAACAGTATTCCTGCCAAGATTCCAAGGGCTTTTGATTTCGCCCTGCAGAACTTTTTCATTTTCTTCTACTTAATATGGTAGGTCTCACGCCCATTTTACAAAGCTACCATGTTTCATCGCTTTTTTCATATTTGGTATAGAATTATAGCATTTTTTTCAAGTTTTCATAATTTTCGATATCGAAAAAGTGGGCGTGGTCATAGTCGGATTTCGCCAATTTGTTATACCAAGATAAAGTGAGTTGAGATAAGTATGTGAACTAAGTTTAGTAAAGATACATCGATTTTTGCTCAAGTTATCGTGTTAACGGCCGAGCGGAAGGACAGACAGTCGACTGTGTATATAAACTGGGCGTGGCTTCAACCGATTTTGCCCATTTTCACAGAAAACAGTTATCGTCATAGGATCTATGCCCCTACAAAATTTCACAAGGATTGGTAAGTATTATTGTATTTTGTTGCACCATATCATTACTGGAGTTGAATATTGACATAATTAAAGTAATAGGAGTAACGTTCCTGCCAATTTTCATAATGATATCTTCAACGACTGCCAAATTACAGCCTGCAAAACTTTTAAATTACCTTCTTTTATAGGTGGGCGGTGCCACGTCCATTGTCCATAATTTTACTAATTTTCTATTCTGTGTCATAAGGTCAACCCACCCACCAAGTTTCATCCCTTTATCCGTCTTTGGTAATGAATTATCGAATTTTTTCGGTTTTTCGAAATTTTCGATATCGAAAAAGTGGGCGTGGTTATAGTCCGATATAGTTCATTTTAAATAGCGATTTGAGATGCGTGCCCAGGAACCTACATACCAAATTTCATCAAGATATCTCTGACGGACGGACGGACATGGCTCAATCAAATTTTTTTCGATATTGATGATTTTGATATATGGAAGTCTATATCTATCTCGATTTCTTTATACCTGTACAACCAACCGTTATCCAATCAAAGTTAATATACACTGTGTGCAAAGCACGCTGAGTATAAAAATACGGTTTACAGTTGCCTGTGGTATTCAACCTTTTTTTAGTGTATATAAATATTTATACATTAGGGCGGGTCAAATTGTATGGGGAAAAATGGGGGGAAAACTTCAGGTGCACATCCAGGTTCTGAATCAATGTGTCATACTGAGTAATATTGTCCATGGGACCATAGGTCTGAAATGAATTTCGAGCCTCCCTAATCTTGTTAGAAAATTGTATATCCCAATCCGAATAGCGGCGCTCACAAATAAAATTCATGAAAATAAATGTCAAATCCGGATACGGATTGGGATATAAAATTTTCTAACAAAATTAGGGAGGATCGAAATTCATTTCAGACGTATGATCCCATGGACAATATTACTCAGTATGACCCATGGATTCAGAAACTGGATGTGCCTTTTCAACAATAAATTTCACCCACCCTAATATACATACAAAATAAGAAATATTTAGTTAGCTACTCATACATAGGTACTTATCATCAGTTAAACAATTTTCTAATGAAACAAATTTCCCTTTTTACTATCAAATTGTGCAGTATGTCATGGGTCAATATCAGCAAATATTCCGTGGCATTGAACAACAGGATTCGCATGAATTTCTTACTATACTAATGGATTGGTTACATTCCGATTTACAAACATTAAATGTACCCGAAAAGCCACGTGATAATATAACACCCTCAGAGAAGGCATGGCTTGAGTTTACTAAAGCAAAAGAAAGTCTTATCTTGCATTTATTCTATGGCCAAATTAAAAGCACCGTTAAATGTGTTGAGTGCAATAAGGAGTCCGCTACTTACGAATCTTTTTCAAATTTAAGTTTAGAATTGCCGTCAAATTCAAACGTTTGCTATCTAAATCAATGTATGGATATGTATTTTAGTGGCGAACGTATACACGGTTGGAATTGCCCGAATTGTAAAAAAAAACGTGATGCTGTGAAAAAATTGGATATCTCGAAATTGCCACCTGTCTTAGTGATACATCTCAAAAGGTAAATAATTTGTAAAACAGTATTGTACATGTGTATTTTTATTATTTTTTTTTTTTTATTTTTTTTTTATATGTTATAAGCTTTCTTTACGCCATTATTGAAACTGGCAAACGCACTTTCCCGAAATTATTATCAGGGACGGAAAATAATCACGGCTGTCATGGAATCCAATTGTTGTCGGAATCGGATTTAAAAACGACAAAATAATTATTTTGGTGTGATGAAATCCAATGTTATCGGTTTAATGTTCGAATTGGAATTAGTGTCGGTTTTAGGTGTCACAGAATCCGATAATATCGATTTTGCTATCGGAAACAATCCAATCAGTTAAATGCTGTTGGATTTCATTTTTTCCTAGTTGTATTTCTCTTGCAGTTGAGTATTTTCTAAAAATGTAAGTAAATAAAGGTTTATTTTATAAAAATAAATGTAAATTTACATATATTTTCATTCTTAATAAGGGAAAACATAAAAATTCAATGCAAAACAGTATTTTGACTGAATTTATGGAAAAATGTTCAGATATTGCGAAGGGCTTCACGAAGCACATCATCTAAAATAGTTGACACCGTGCTTCTACCTACACTCATGCTAGAATCCTTGCTAACTGATCTTTGATATGGTCCTTCAGCTAAAAATCGTAACGTAGCTGCTAGTTGCAGCACTGGCAGATCTTCCGACCGAGTTAAGCGCCCTTCAATGGTGTCCAATACCATTCGGAAAGCCTCTTTGTTTATGCGATAGTATGCAATGTAACTGCAAATACACTATAAATATTTATAAACCCACATTAAGAAATAATATTTAATTACGCTGTCTCTGGAAACTCAAATGGATTGCTGCGATCTCTCAAAATTTTCCTTTTGACCTTCTCGCAACTTTCTTCTTCCAATAATATAAATGCTACAACTGCTGATGCCATTTTGATGTCAATAAATTTGTTTATTTCTGTTTAAAGGCACAAAATAACTATTTTATAAAATTTTGCCAAAAAAATTATCATGTTGTTGTTGTTGTAGCGATTAGTTACTCCCCGAAGGCTTTGGGGAGTGTTATCGATGTGATGGTCCTTTGTCGGATACAGATCCGATACGCTCCGGTAACACAGCACCATTAAGGTGCTGGCCCGACCATCTCGGGAACGATTTATATGCCCACATTAAACCTTCAGGCCATCCCTCCCTCCCCACCCCCAAGTTCCATGAGGAGCTTGGGGTCGTCTGTTAGTGAAACGGGATTCTCCGCTCGAAGGTGAGGTTGACAATTGGGTTGGAGAAGCTATATATTGCGCTACACAACCCCTTGAATCCCAAAAATTATCATCAAAATTGCCGGTGCACCACAAAACAGCTGATTCGAACATCGGTTTTATTTACATTCGAAAAGAGCAAAGCCAATACGGTTTTATGACACCAATTTAAATCAATATTGATTTGTAATTCCGACAAAACGCAAAACCGACTTGGATTCCATGACAGCCCTGAATAATTTTTTTTTTTTATTCGAAAAAGTCCTGGTCAAAAAATTGTCCTAGGTGAAAATGTTTGAGTTCCCAGGTATCCTTATAGCAATATCATGTCGAATCATGCATCCTTTTTATTTTTCGAGCTTTTCCATAAAACTCCACATATAAAAGTAAAATTTGTATTTTTATTTTTTGAGTCCGATAGAACTAGTTAAACTCGGACTTTTAAAAATAAAAGTCCACAAATAAAGTTAAATCCGGACTTTTATTTTTTACGGCCAAAATAAAAGTCCCGTTTGATAACAAAGAAACGGCTTATCCGAATTAAAATTTTTTTTTATTTCGGATAGCAGCAGTATAGCCTAGTGGTTAAGGCAACTGCAGTTTCACCATGTGATTCACGGTTCGAATCCCGGTGAAACCTATGATAACATTACAAAATTGTCTGATGATGATTACGTTGGCGGTTTTCGAAATGGTTCCATCGCAATATGCCAGTAAATGTTTCTCTCTATTCAGTTTCTCTTAGAAAACATAATAATTGAAATTCAATTATTATAAGCCGGTGTTAAGCTCATGAATTCTTAAATATAAGTATAAACGGAACACACCATTAAACAAACATACATAAAAATAAATAACTTTTCTATAGTAATCCCATAACACGTCGATAATCTACCAATAAACTTTTGAAGAGGATTAAATGATAAAAGTGTTCAACATAGGTTCGTTGATAGAATATGATTGAATTCTTTATTCTCAAAGTACTTTCTTTCATACAAAATATTTCGACATTACTAATACGTATGATGTTGAACTCCTGCTGAGTTCATGTAATTATGTGGGTCAGTATAACTTGACTACTTGTGTGGTCTATAAACGCGTTCCAAGTAACCCTACACTTTTCGTATTCATAAATACATTCTTCCGAGCTCTGCTAAATTATACCAAAATAGTCGCGAAATATTTGCTGACTTATCCCCGATTTAGTCATATACTTACTTGGTGATGTTAGTGATAGCGAGAAAACATTTGAAAATAAAAATTAATCACTGTGAAAGACCGAAACCTATCTCACTGAAAAATTCCCTTTTTTGTTCTTGGATATCGGCTGTTATCCCTGAAAGACCGAATTGCTTTTACTGGTTAACCGTTAAATATAATACTATCTGAAAAAAAAATCACTGGAATTATAGAAATTTTTTACATACGAGTCACAGAAAAAGGGCGAGAGGATGACATCCGGCAATGGAACAGACCTGCTTTTAACAAAAATATAATTTGATAAAAATAATTAAATACTTGTACCTTATCATAGTATTTCTCATCTCAATTACAGATTTTATGCCGATTCTGATATTATTGGCAATTCGTACAAAAAGAAACAAAACTATGTTCGTTTTCCGCTGGAAAACCTCGATATGACGCCTTACATAGCCAAATCCGAATTACGTTCAGTAACACCGAAAACTTACCAACTTTATGGCGTTTCCAATCATTATGGTTCCATGGAGAGTGGACACTATACAGCTTTCTGCAAAAGCGGCAATTATGGCAGGTACGAACAGAGCTTTTTGTAAATTGTATTCAGAAATTGATTTACCAACTTTCCTGTTTCTTGCATAGATGGTTCAAATTTGATGATCAAGTTGTTACTCCATTAGATACATCGAATGTAGTCTCCAGTGGTGCTTATATACTTTTCTATACTTGGTTACCGCCCATACAAATAACCGAGAACAACAACAACACGAACTAGCCTTATAAATTACTCACAGAAATCCGAATTGACGACCATACTTTGATAAGCGTATCAAAATTAACGCTAAGAATTGCTTTCGTACCTACATAAAATATATACATATAAAATTTGAAGACTACTTACATACATATATAGGTAACAATCACGTTAGGTTGATAACTGTTATAATAGTCTGTTAAGAGCCCGTGACTGCCAGACCTTCGTCATTTTATAAAAGTTGAAATTTCGTTAGCGCATACTTCCAACTGAAGCAGGATCGTTGGTCTATTATAAAACTTGAGTCATAGCGGCTTTAACAGATATCGTGCAAAAATTTTGCAGAAAAATATACCTTTCTTTCGTCATTTTATAAAGACTGATTTTCATATATGGTCTTCGTCATGATATAAGCAGCCACTAGCCTCATTGCCAGACACTTTCCATAGTGGCTTTGTCCAGCCAGACACTTTTTGTAATGCAAAACTAAACTTTTTCATAAAATGAAAGCTGAAAGTTTTTTTACGGCAAACAAAATTTCAAGTTTTTTTTTGTAATTTTGTATTCCAATTTCAGTATAAAATTGCTTCGATGTTCTTTGAAGTTTAGAAGGATTAAGTGTCTGGCTAATCAAAGCCACCATGGCAAGTGTCTGGCAATGAGGCTAGTGGCTGCTTATAACGTGACGAAGACCATGTATGAAAATCAGTCTTTATAAAATGACGAAGGTCTGGCAATCACGGGCTCTTGCTCTATAAGCGAAAGCAAAATTTATATAAAGAAAAACAAGAAGGCAATTCAAACAGTCATTGCATTTGTTAATTATTAATTTTTTGAACGACTTTAATGGTCTAGTCGCAGATAAAATACTGTTAAAATGACTGTTGTCTATAAAAATCGACGTCACTGTAAAGTCGTTTTAAACTTTCCTTTTGTCCTTAAACTGTCGTTTTTTTCGACATTTGTTATAATAAATTAATAGTCAAACAGACCCTATAGTAACAGCTGGGTCTAAAACTTTTGTTGGGAATGAATGAATTTTACATTTTGACCTTAAACACAATTTTTTGTGGTCTGAAATTTTCTTTAATAACGCAAAATGCGCATACTTAAAAGTAAGCATAAAAATTTAATTAAAAAAAAAAATTAAAAATTTGTTCCTTTTTCGTTTACTTCCTTCATTGTTATTGTAAATTTGAAATTCTAATAACTAAAATTGCATATTTGCATATTATGCAAGTACACTATCTTACACTATTTATATGTATGTGGACCTATGTATGTACATATATCTACCTACTAAATTACTTGGAAATCGTTTCCAATTTTCACTCTACATTGTTTATGCGCGAATTTATACAAGTCAAATACATATGTATAAACAAAATAAAATATAACATTTTATGCAATATTTTAAAGTAATCCTTGGATTGTTTAAAGAAAAAAAATGTGCAAAGCGAAAAAAAATTAAATGTTTAAAATTTAAAGAAATTAAGACTACACGCGTATTATATTAAAGCTAAAAAATGAAAAGTTTTTGAAGAGTCGTACTATTTTTAGGAGAAAAATAATATGTGAATAAAATATACATGCATATATATATGACTATGTAAAAAACATGTTTTTTTATTCATTTACTGATAGGGAGATATAACTACAGATTCAGCGCCCCCTGGTAGCAGGTTTCTTTTTAATCATTTGTATAGTTCAATCATACCAGAACGGTTGGACGAATTCGGGCGAAACATGGGGCATTCAATACAGTCTACTTGATATAGATAATGATATTTGGAAAATAGGTCATATATGAGCCGTTAAACTTAACACTGGGAAACCAGACAAAATATAATTAAGTGGAATTTTACCACTATTGAAAGCAACGACTCATATATAAAGTTCTAAGAAATTTTGTAAAAGTGTACAATGCCATTAATCTCTCCCATAGTTAGGTTTCATTTTAGGCACAGTTCGTGTAGTTTTGGGACTGTTCAAAGACTACTTCCGCCACAATCGACTTTCGTAAGTTAATCTGGGCCCGTATCGTGTTATACGATCACGTATCGCAAAGCAGTTTCACTCAAATGATAGTATGAATCTGTCAACCTATTCGTAGAAATTATTTGAAGTTATGGGATCTTATGTGTACTCGTAGGAAGGGGACTGGTTAAAAAGAAAACTATTGTTTTAATGTTTCAATAAATTTAATAAATATTCTTTACAATTCGAATTAAAAGTGGCTTATTAGCTTAATATTCTAAACATGGGTCAAAAACTCTTAATTACTGATTTCCTTGTATAATTAAATATAAACAAATGCTAGTTATGGTTTTTATTCAATACCCCAAAAGCAAGCTAAAAAAATAAACGATGAATTATTTTAAATTTGTCCAAACAGTTACTATTTATCGTATACTTAATTGAAAGCTTCGACTAAAATATATGTAGTTATAAACTCTTTCTTTTATTTACATACATACATACATATATAGTTGTTATAGTATTTATTGCGCTCCTTATACTGTTTCGATAATACCTCGACGTCTTTGTTCGCCCATACTTCCATCTTCCGCCCCTCCAATGAACGATGTCTCCTCCGAGCTGGTTGCAGGTACGACAACTTCTTTTGCTATAGCAACACCATTAAGTTGTGAAGCATGATACGATGCTGGTGAGTGATGTGTTTCACGCGTTGTTGCGTTATTATGCACTGCAATAGAAATCTGTTCATAATTTAGAGCACGTGCTGGTGTAAGCGCACGTGTTGGTGTATTCGAATTTGTTGTATTGGCTCGCGAATGTGGACTGTTGTTGCGTGAATGTTGAAAGTCTTCAAGTGGTATTTCCTCGGATCTAGAAATATGTAGATACAAAATTGTTTAGCTCTGAGATACAAATGCGTGTATTTATGTGGTACACACCTTGGCCGGGGCATGCGCGGACTGTTATCACGCGAACGCGTTGGGGTACGGTTTTGTGAATTTTCACGTGATTGTGTTGAGCTGCCACCAGGCGAATGTTCACGCCCCGATAAAGAGTTTACATCTCGATTTTGCGATGTAGACGAATGTGAACTTGAATTGGAGTTGCGCCTGCGTGGACGACCGACACTCTCATTGCGTATGCTTAAACAAAAATGTTGGAAAATAGAACGATTGGATAAAGATGTAGTCATTTTGGTCTAAGAAACTGAAGCTTTTGCCCTAAATATTTAGACATTTTTTTGTTTCCAAGAATTTCAGCTTAGTTTGCGTTGCAGTTAGGACTACAAGGGGTTTTATTTGTGTTATCGGTAGGTAAATTGATCCAGAGATAGTGCCGGAAATTATCCCGAAAACAATAGCGAAGCGTGCTCAATTATCCGGATAAAGTCCTGAAATCATCTCGTGAAAAATTCTTAAATGATTCGGAAATACCCAAAACAATTCCGAAAAAGTTCTAAATTGACCAGTTGATAGTGCCGATGTCCTGAAATAAAACGTTTTTGAAATAGTTCTAATTTAACCCAGAAGAGATCAGGAACTAGTCTTGAATTAAATTCGAAATGATCCAAAAAAATTCGAAGATAGGCCCGAAATGTTTTCGAAAGTAAATTGTTAAATAATTTACAGATAATTATGGCAAAAACAGTCCCGAAATAGTTGCTCCAGAAAATATCAAAATTTTTGTCCCCAAATGAAACAATATCGAAAACATTGCTTCAAAGATCTGGAGAAAGTTTCGATATAATGCCAAACGATTTGCAGGTAGTCCCGAGACTCCTAAAATATTCCCGAAATGACTTTGGCTCTTTAAAGCGATTCCGAAATAGTACCAAAATGATCCTGAAATGTTCTCTTCCCGAATTAGTTCAAAAATGTTACCCCGAGAAGAATCTCAAAATTATATCGAAATTTAAACCTAAACCAAAGCTATCATCATCATTAATTGGCGCTCAGCCCTCTAAGCGATTTTAGCCGTTTCGTAGCAGGTAACGACAGCTATCCCTGCTGCGTGATAGCTTGGGAGCACCAAGCGAGGTCAAGTCTTCCTACACCTGTCTCTTTCAACTCAGTGGAGGTGTCCCCCTTCCTCTGCTTCCAAACTGCGCTGTCGACTGAAATACTTTCTTGGTCGGAGCGTCTTCCTCCATTCGCATAATATGACCTAGCCAGCGAAGCCTTTGGGTTTTTATTAGCTGCACTATCAGCATATCTGCGTAAAGTTCATACAGCTCATCATTATACTTCCTTCTGTGCTCGCCGTCGGTATCACGGACAGAACCATAAATCTTCCGGAGAACTTCTCTCTTAAAGCTGTACTATACTCATATTAAATGAACAACTAACAGGGGTTTTTATAAACTTAGTTAACATTTTATTAAAAACTTAAAACTTATTGCATTCACTCACCCTTCAATCGAACGATTTTGAGCCATTTGGATGCGACTAACCCCACCACCATTATTAGTATCACGTTTTAGAGCTGCAGCAAACCCAGGCACACGATTCGATGTTGACAAAATGGGACGATGTTCGCGTGAGGTACGTGAACTATTGCTCGCTACGCTGCCAGCACGCAAACCCGCAACTGCATAAACAGGCGAGTCAACTACTTGACCAGGCATTTCAATAAGTTGAGCAATTTGATACATTTTTTTCTGACGCGCCTTGCTGCGACCCTACACATAACATATTTATATAAGTTACGCAAACAATTTATTTCTTGAAATAAAGAAACTTATCGCACCTTCGTTAAACGTTGTTTTGCAGCCATGCAGCGTATGTGATCGTCAAAAAGAAATTTAGCTGAAAGTAGCGGCGAACGATTATGTGTAGCACCACCACGATGTACTGTTATATGAAGGCAACGCGAATCATCTTTATCACCCAAGACTTCTACGTCCTGCAGAAAACCAACAAATTTAGCAACACCCCAACCCAACAATTTGGCATCTGGTTCAACGAGTATTAATTGCAACGAATCAATGACAAGAAAACGACGTTGCTTTGTATTGTCCTTTGTAATAACGGTGCAAGCAATTAAATCGCTATTATCTGAATGAAAAAGATAGATAAAATTAAGTTATAATAATGGCGAGTGTATGAATCAATCGACTTACTCAAGTCCAACACCGCATCCACCTGTACAAGTTGCATTGTATTTGTTAGCGGCAGTAGCGTTTCTTTTTCATTCAAAAACTGTTGACATGTTTTGCGTAGCAGAAAAAAGTTACGTATACCACGACGCGCTTTCTCCACTTCACCACAAGGTAGACGACGAGTAAAATTTATACCCGTCAATGGTGTGCCAGTTGGTGGCAGTAGTATTGTTGAATCCATACATAAAAATTCAACATTCAAAATGGTTTTACGCATTTCATTAAATTCATCCTCAAATAAATCAAGAAATATATCTTCAGATTTATAAAAATTGCGCAACGCTACCATAGATTGATTGCGTGCTGAGAATAAAGCATCTTGCTGAGCCTCTGTAATGCAAGCATCATCCGTACAGGGTTTAGTGAATGTAACTAACAATTTCAATGATATTTCAATGGTTATGAGGCGTATGCGACAAGCTGTGTTATGAAGAGAAAAAGAATTCAAAATTTGAAAACTGTAAATATATATTCCAGTATACATGTTTACTTACAAAGCTGATTAGAGAGAGTGATTATGTGTAGTAGTCGTTCGATAAGTTCCGTTTTATAGCTGTAGGAACCTTTGGCGGATTTTGAGAGTACTTGTTCGAACCAATCGTTTTTCACGCCTACAGACATTTTGCAAATAAAGGCGGAATTGTGGTTTAAACAAATAAAAAAGTCTAAATTCGAGTACCGAGCAATATATACCCAGTTGTGCCTTTACAACAGCTAATAGACCCTATCTTAATGAAAGCTATTGTCACGAATTTAGGGAAACTCCGCTTATTTCACACCTTCTCCTAACGTTCGTATCGCTAAATTAATGATTGATTTGTTTATGTAGATACAAGTGACTGCTTAGTATCGGCTTAGAGATCATAGTATCCCTTAGTGTTGCTAATATTCCTCACACTATGTTTTTTATCAGCGCATATATACATATCTGAGGTTGAATTTTGTCTATTTTAAAAGGCAATTTTGGTCCACTTATACGTTCAGATGGCAGCCTTTCCTGCTCCTTCTTAGTGGCCATCCTCACAGAATCCTCAAGTTGTATACTAGCACAACTGGGTATATAACTTTATCTAATATTTTTAAACTTGAATTACATTTAGATGCAACATTCATTAGTAAAGTATGAAAAAGGCGTATCTAAAATGTGAAATGTTTTTTTTTACTATATTTCCCATGTTTCCAATTTCATCTCCTTAAATGCATAAGATTTTTGCGTTCTCCGCAAAAATATTACAAACTTTGACTATGCCCTTTTCATGAAATACTAATGATATGTACATACAATTCAAAATGAGCACGATACATACCATCTACGGTGTCAATTAATGAAGCAATTAAGTAGTGTGAAAATAGAAACACATCACCATTCGAGTTTGTTTTAATGGATTGCATTAAATACAAATGAAGGAAGAGAAAATGAACGATAAATGTACATTAGTAGTAAATTGATTTAGCGTTTGTTACATGAATACAAAGCGATGAGCAAATTAAAAATTAAACATATTTTTCTTTTATGATATGCACTTATAATAAATTTTTTCTCACCCATTCCAACCTTACTCACCTCTATTATAGGCCATTGCGTAAATAAGGCAAAGAGACAAAAGCGCTAAATAATCATTTTCTGTGCAATCCAATGATGATAGCACCATTTCTAAAAATGGACGACTCAATTCATTATATGCCACTAACACCGGCTGTTGTACTAGCTTCTGTAGCTTTTCCTTCTCCTCATCGGTGATATTAGCCAATTTAGCGTTTTGTAATACAATCTCTGCCGCTGCACTTGCGCTTCCTATCGAAACTTTACGCGTTGAAAACCCTTCCTCACTCGCTGTACTATCAGTTGTTTGTATTGCCGGCGTTATTATTGTGCTATGTGCATTGTTGCGTAACGTTAAAGCTGCACTGCTACTTGTACTAGCAACTGTATCGGCTGTATTTAAACTCTCTTCCTCATAGCTATAACTAGTGGAATTCGCGCCAACAGTCTCTAATGCTTGTTCTAAACTTTCGCGTGGCTCACCAAAACTAGGCACAACTGCTAAACGATGCTCATCATAAGCATTTAATATTTCAGCAGCACCCTCTTTAAATACGCTATGATCACCATTTAGTATTACCCAAGCAAGTGCATGTACAAGTGGCGCATGTGTAACAACCAAGAAGACCAAAGATAGCAGGTACAAGGCGACTATTGATGATACACGTGGGTTGCTAATTTCTTGTATATCAATATCGACTGGACGATTCAAAACAGCAGCTAAATTTTGTGTGACCACTGCGAGTGAGGTAGGAGGCGGCGCAGGCGTTAATGAGAAAATATACAAAGGGACAAAGAGCTTATGCAATAGATGCTCGGTGAGTACAGCATTCAAATCGTCTATCTCAAGTAATAGTATATCGTTCAGATAGTGCAGGTGATCCAGATGTTCGGCTACTAAATTAGAGAGTTTTTGATTCGATTGGTGACTGTATCAAGATATATAAAAATAATGTGGTTTAGTTCAACAGATAGAATAGAAGTAATAAAAATAATAATACAAAATACTTACTCTATATCAGTACGCACACAGGTGTCCAATTCTAAGATATGTTTCCCTATGAACCAAACCAAATTACTAAAATACGGAGCAGCGGTTCTGTGGAAACAGAGGCATATATATATTTAATTTAGTTATGTTATAAATTGTGGTGAATAAGGAGTTGAAATAATAAGAATATAAATTTCTTAAAATTTGAAGTGGCTACAGAAGTAATAAAACATAGTGGTTTGGTATAAAAAAATCATTCCTGAAGCCGTCGGGTTAAGGAGTACTTATATCCGTATCATCCGTATCCGATGCACATACTTGTCTCTAATAAAGCGAAGCATGCTGGCATTTTGCACTTTATATACATTTAGCGTTATTGTGCGTACTGCTATGCGAACCATAGATTCGGGATGATTGAAGAATTTAATAGCCTCTGTGTATAGCGGAAAGTCATTAGTATGCTGTAACGAAAAATATATTTTTTAAATAAGTTATTTATATTTCAATCAATGTAAATTGATAGTGAATGCTTACTTCATTATAAAAGAAATGTATTGTATGTGTATTGAGTTTAAGGCTCAGCGTCTTTAAAAATAAAATGTAATAGCCCATTACATCCTCGTCGGAAAAATCAAACTTGTGTACTATTATTGAGTTAACATGATTATTGCTCAAAAGGTAATCTACAAAAACAAATAAAAATAATTATATATGATAATTGCACATTTTTAGTATTACGTACATGTATGTACGTATACATACATACATTAGGGTGGGTCGATTTTTAAGACTAAAATTTTTTGTGTGGAAACCTTTTGTTGTTTTTTAGGAAGAAAAAACAGTAAAATTATGATGACTATATTGTTCCGCCTGAATTGTTTTGTAAAAAACCGAATCTTGAATTGGATCCGCCACCGAAGCCCGAACAGGACCCCAACCGGAATTGAAACTGAATGCGGAACAGAAACGGAAGACTACCGAAACCGTACAAGGCCGAAAAGTCGTGGCAAACCATGCATGAAAATTATATATGAAAAATTGAAAAGTAATAAGGTTTAAAATTTTACTGAAATTGAAAACTAAAAATTACTAAAACCAGCTTCTACTAATTTGAGAAGCATTATTTGTTTGGGCAATCCGAATTTTCTAAGAACCACGTCGGAAAAAAACGACCCACTTTAATATACATATTTAGTTAAGCGTAGTGTGGATACTATTTTGCATTATTGCTCTTACTTACACAACGAGGTCTCATTGCGTATATTTTCAAATAAAATATTTAGCGTTTGCAATAGTTGCACACAAACAAAGCTCGATCCGCCACTTTTTTGACGCATTATTTGCAGAAAGTAGGACAGCATATTTTTCTCAAGAAAGAAACTGCAAATAAAGGGAAAGGGTATTATTATTATTTATCAGCGCGTCGAAAATATTTAGAAACACATATGCAGATATTTGTATATATATACATATATGCCCTTGTAGCACTATACTCACTCAAACACAGAGGAATCATGTTGATCACCCCAGATAAGTATTTCTGCAATGCAACGCAACGATTCTACTAATAGCCCACGATTGCTCTCTGAAACTGTTGTGTTTTTCTCCAATATACTATAAAGGTACTTAAGATGCTCCAATGAAAGACGATTCTTTGGGCGGTTCCAGTTCCCACCAAACCAACTACGACTGCGAAACATTTTCAATTTTTATTTATGAATTTGGGTTTGTTCTTTTTTTGCACAACCAAACCAAGGCTCAATTTTCTTTTTCATATAACAAATGTTGATTGTAATTTGTTGAAATATTGCATCCGTTCCTGGAATGCATAAATAATTGTGGCAATGTTTTTATTTTGCTATCCTTCCATTTAATTGCGTATTCACTTTATTTTTTAATTGATTCTCTTCAGCGCAAAAAACACGATTTTATCCCCTCGAGCCATACTACGTTGACAGTTATACAAATATTGTTGTGGTTATGTCAACTGTCAAAAACACATGATTGTCAAATTATTATTATTGAAGGCGAACGAAATTTTCAGCTATTGAAAGAGGTATCGATATCTTGAAACATTCGATATTAAAGTACTATCTGATTACGACTCAAACCTTAAAGCCTACTATAATACTCACACAGCAAGTACTAAGACATGTTTTATTTGAATAGAGCGTTGAACTAGGAAGTGTTATTTCAGTGTTATAATTCCGAACTCTAATAAGAACAACAGATGCTGTTGGAGCAGATTTCGCAGATTTCCAGCTTGTTCAAATGGCTTTTGAGGCTTTAATGACCTGTAAGAGTCTCTGCCAACAGTCCTTGGCTACTTAATGCCAAATTCATTTATTTATCGTCATAGCTTTGCAACGCTTTGTTTTTTATCCCCCACCAATTCCTATGCCTGTACACAATCCTATGATTTTAATCCACGGCTAGTTCTTCTTTCTGACTAAGCTGTTCACTTGCTGATTGTCATTCACTCCACTGTTGCTAGGTGTTTACGTTTCATCACACAGTTAGAAGTCAGCATGGACTTTATCTCTACCTATATATCGTACCAGTTCATGTATTAATAACTTAAATTACGATTTGTGTCAAATTGGTACGTGGGCTTCTATGAACGGCTTATGTCTTAACCCTAAGAAGTCGAAATGTATAGTCATTCATATAAGGTCACTGGATAAAAGTGGAATGGAAAATTTAATTTTAGACAACACTATTATAGAATACGTTGACACGGCAAAAAATCTAGGTGTAGTTTTCAACAAAACCTTGACATGGAAAGATCACATCTTCCGCACAGTGGGAAAAGTGTATGGGATGCTTCGTACACTTACTCCGTTACATATTCATCTACTAATAGCAAAAGCGTACTTAATACCTACGCTCCTTTATGGTTGTGAGGTTTACTCTAATTGTGACTATGCATGTAATAGGAAACTTAATGTTGTTTATAACAACATTGCTAGATACGTCTATGGGTTGAAAAGACTTGACCACGTCTCTCATCATGCTTACAGGTTGCTAAACATTTCTTTCGATAACCTTATTAAACTTAAAACGCTCACTAAGCTACATAAATTAATATATATGAAGGAACCTGACTATCTGTATCGGAGGCTAAATTTTCTCCAGTCGTCTAGATCTGTTCTCCTTACCCACTTCAGACATCGTACGCTAATATCTGATCGCCAGTTCTTCATTACTTCCATACGTCTTTGGAACTCGCTCCCTTCTAGACTTAGGCTTATAAGCAATGCTCTGCTCTTCAATAAAGAATTAACAAGTTTCTATAATAACCTAGACAATTAAAATACTGATTTCTTCTAAGCAAATGTACTCTATCATTCGTTTATTTTATTTATTTACTATTTATTAAATATATTATTTATTGTAACCTTTTGTTAGCCATAGTCATTAGCTTTAAGTTGCAAGTTTAAATTGTTCCTATTTTATGCCTTTTGCCGACTAGCACTATAAAATAATGTTTGCCAAATTGTTGCGCTGGGATGAATTGCCTAATAAATACAAATACAAATATCTTAGACTTTCGGCCCTATATACGTTCCGATCAAAATCAAATCTAGAAATGTTCAATTTACATTTGCCCCCTACCACCACTCTAAAATTCTACTGAACCTTATATCTTTGGTAATGTGTGGAAGCTGTATCATAACCTTCCTTTTTCGATAGGGTTCGCTTGATTGTCTGTAATACTACTATGTGTCGATGAGCACCTCCATCTCCGGTGATAGGTACATAATGAATGACTTCTTCCCTGCAATCGAAGTTGCTTGAGATGCCTGTTTAACCACTTTGTGTGCTATTATGGGTCTAGCTATCATGGTGTAAATTCAAGCCATTATGTTTGCTCTCATGGTCGTGGTTACTCTATTGTCAACGTGGATTTTCCATAGGAATCGATGACATTTCTATTTAATATAACTTCTGTTACCTTTGAAACTCAGTGAAGATGAGTCGGAAACATACCGTTAGCTCCCATCGATCTGAACATTTTTAAAACTATTATTGTGTAAGTACCGAGCTCAATGTTGTTTTATCATCCGACTTTGGGTCAAACATTGATTTTTGTTAAATAAATCGTCATTTGATTGAAAGTAAACCAAATACTTTAGTCTACACGAAATTGGTTTTGTATTGTAAAATTTATATCGATATTGTGTTTTTGTTTGAAGATTCATTCATACTCGATATTTGTAGTGCGATACCAGCTCACATATATTTTCAATATCGGTAAAGCGCCAACTACACGACACGAACATTTCCGCGAACATTCCGCAATCTTGTTCGCAGCTTTGGCCATACACCATACGAACTTTTGGCCGAACATTAGTTCTCTTTCAGACAGCGATGAACACGGACAACAATTGTGCTGCAGCAATATTTCTCGCTGTGGCAATTAAGCTTAAAAAAAGAGAGAAGATCGCAAAAAAAGAATTTGGTGCAAAGAATGGTTTAAAAAACGAGCAGTTCTTGGACAAAGTGAGCTTATTAAAGAACTGGAATTCACGTCACAAAATGATTTTAAAAATTACGTTCGTATGAGCAAGGCATCATTTGACCAACTTTTACAAAAAATTTTGCCACTCATAACGTAAAGGGATACAATAATGAGAGAAGCGATTCCCCTTCATCACCGCCTTGCTTTAACTTTGCTCTTTCTAGCTAGTGGCAATAGCTTTGAAGACTTAAAATTTTTGACGGCAATTGCGCCCCAAACTACTTATTTTTTTTATAACTGTATCCTTTGTGGCATCAGGATCTACTTCTTTTAATTTTTCGATTAAAGTCGCATAATCATTATTCTTTTTAATTTTATTACAATAATCTTTGCTTTTTACTTGCCACAATGATGGCAAAGATTTATACATTTCAATAAATTCACTCAGAAATTTTTTATTGTCCATTTTACTTTTCCGCGCACGTCTGTTCCGTTCAGAAATTACTACGATTATGAGCTATTTCGCCATACACGCACGAACAGTTCGCGCAAATGTTTGCCAAAAATTAAAACCACCATACCCGACAGAAAAGGTCGCAGAAACATGACATAACGGGAATGTTCGCGGAAATGTTCGTTTGGCGCTTAAAACCGTCTAGAAAGTTAGCGATGGTAGTTACCATAGTTGCGATAGTAAGACCGATACTTGATAACAATCGCCACAATGGGCGCGATAATGTTCAGCTATCAATAATTTTCCGTCTTTACCTTCTTTCACTCAGGCAGGTGCATACAAAATAATAAATAGTGGGTGAATTTGTTGCTTAAAATAAATAAAAAGAAAGGGATCCAAACCAATAACTTGAAGCTTAATAAATCTGAACAAGAATCAAAGTGCTTGGTGTGGCATGCATACAAAATGACTGAGCTATATTGCCTTTCCAACTTTATTGATTTTTCACCAGCGCTCAATGAACCGCTCAAGCACAGCAATCGTATAAAGGTGAGGGTCACAGTCATGAAATTACTGGATGAAAACCATTACGTATATATGTATGCTTATTAAATTTCTTATCAATTTTAGTATACCTGCTTTGATATTTCAACAAATTATGTGATATTTGGAGCTTCATCTGGTTCATTGTATCTATTCAATCGATGTTCAGGCAAATTCCTGCACCTCGTACCAAACAAACATGGACCAGTGACTCATTTAGCTATATCAGCTAATGAGAAATATGTTGCATTTTCTACGCAACGTTCAATGATATGCGTTTATGCAGTAAATCTGTCCGCGCTTACAACACCTCAAGTTATATATGCAAAATTAGGTAGCGATCAGACGTTGCAAGTGACATGCATACATTGGACACAAGATGAGAAACAATTTTACTATGGTGATACGCGTGGTCAAGTTAATTTGGTGTTGCTAACATCCTTTATTGTAAGTAGCCACAGTTTTTAATTTGAGAAATTTTTTAAACATTTTACATTTGCATGTTATTTACCAATAGGGGAAAAGCCTACTTAGCATGGGTGTACACGCCATACTATTCCTAGAATCGCCAGTTATACAAATTGATGATTTTCAATCTTTGCTGCTTGTGTCAAATTCCACCAAATGTATTTTGTGTAATACAGAGTACGAGGAATATAAACAGGTATTAAATCGTATTAACATTCTCAAAATACTTTACAAAAGCATGCATCTACTTTCAGATTGGCAATCGTCCACGTGATGGTGCATTTGGTGCTTGTTTTGCCATTTCTACCAATGAAGCTGCACAGCCCTCGCGTATTTATTGCGCACGTCCAGGTTCACGTATTTGGGAAGTCGACTTCGAAGGAGAAGTCTTGCAGACACATCAATTCAAGACTGCTCTTGCCATACCACCAGTAAAAATACATAAATTCCAGGGTTTTGAAGAGGATGCAAATGGCAAGTATGAAGAAAATGATGAAATGCTTGAGTATCAGCCACAAAATTTGCAATTCGCCAAAGTTCAAATGCTTAACAAAGGCTTTTTGCTTGCTTTCACTGAGTTTGCTTTGTATGTGTTTGACATGCGTGCATCCACTGTGGTGTTGTGGTGTAATCAGTTTGAGAGAATTGTTGATTGTCGTGTAATTGGAAAAGAAATTGTTATATTCACACAAAGTGGTTCCTTGTATAGTGTGCAATTGAATTCGCTAAGAGTAAGTTATATATCTACAAATGTGTGTTCAATACAACCTTTTTAACTTTATTCTTACACAGACTCATGCTTGCACTTTAGTGCGTCAAGAAAAACTATTAGAATGTGCTTGTCTCATGCGTAAGAATGTGAAATACTTTGCTGATAAAGCACGTGAAGATTATGATTTGAATATACTCAATCAAGTTAAGCGTTTTTTGATCAATCGTCACGAATTTGAATTACTAAATGATCTGTCTGTAATTTTTGATGCTATAATGCAATGCGAAGGTAAGTTAAACTAAATCATCACCTTATGTTCCATTGCTAAAAAAAAATCTTTCGTTCTTCTCAGCTGTTGGTGATAATAACAGTTCTGGTAGTAGTTCCGGCACGGCAGAGCGTAGCGCAAGCGTTGGCGCTGTTGGTTATCCCAACGTACAGGCGTCGAATAACAATTCAACACAACCGCCAGCCCGAGAAGTGTATGTCTTAGAAAATGCATTTTGCGAAAATATTAAAAGTTCAAAGGGTAGTGAAAAACATTTTAAAGACGCACTGCTTACAGTTACCGGTAAATTTGGTAAAAACATCATCAAATACAAATTTAATATATTCGCTGAGGAGCAAAAGAAACTGGTGCATGATCTTATACCTTCGAATGAACGATCAATACCTTTTAACGATATTAAGGCAATGTATGAAAACGATGAAGAGATTGTATGTCGAACAAAAAAATCACTAAACGCTGAAGCAAATAGCAAACATAACTCTCAACTTACAAATACGAGTCAACAAATAAGCGCTGAAGAGAAGACGATTTATAATTTGTATTTAATTTGTAAAAGTGCAAAAATAAGTAATATAAATTTTGTAGAACGCTATCGCACGCTATTTGATGAATATACAGCGCGTGAATTAATTGATTTACTAAGTAAATTAGAAAAAGTAATGCAAGAACATGGTGATAGCGCTGAACAGTCACGTAAAAATTGCTTTGAAATGTACTTTAATTACCTGAATTCTGAGCTTATATGGGAAATGGATGATTATACGCGCGACTATATAGCAGAAGGTTTTACTCTTCTCAATACCTCAACAAACATCATGCGTTGCGATAATTGTGCCTTTCCATTGCGTTTTGATAACACCTGCTCATTTCATGAACTAGGCGCAGTGCTGTTGCGTTATTATTGGTCACGTAATGAGCAAGTCAAATGTTTTGATGTTTTAATGCAAGTGCCAGCATTATTAGATGTTCTGGCTAAATTCTATATGGCTGAGAATAATGTGGAAAAAGTCGTACCAATTTTGTTAAGTTATCGACAGCCAGAATTGTTAATGGGAGTGGGCAAAAGTTTAAATCTAGCAGCATGGGCGCGTTGTTTTGAACAATTTGTAGACCTGCAACAAGGACGTTTATGTTGTGTAAATTGTGAATGTGTGACAATGGTTGATAACGTTAACCAGCATTTTTTCTATACATGGAACTGCTTTTTAAGCATTGCATTGGAATATTTGCAAGCGCAAGAGATTTTAGCTATGATTTTTAAATGGTCGAATTTTATAGCGAATGATGCCATTGATCGTGAATTTTATACTCGTTGTTTGCTGAAAGGTTAAATGTGTAAATTTGAACATATTGCATTTACAATTGGTAAAATACAAAATCAATTTATGCATTTGTGGAATATATTTTCGTAATACATGCCTTGGCGCTCGCAACTCATCACTGCGACAGAACGACATCTTATGGCATCTTACAAGCGAATTTTCGTTAAGAACGCCCTAATTGAGAAAATTAACGAATAATGCGCTTATTATAATTAAATTCTGCACAAGGAGGTTTTTTGGGCTAAGTTCTGCAATTTTGAGAGATAACGTTTTCCCAACGAAAGCCGAAATAGGATAAACCAATTTATAATAGTTTTCTAAACCGGCTGACTCCTTTAAAAATATGAGGCAGATTTGTATACTAAAGAGGTAGTTATTTACCTGAATTGGGTAATTTTGTTGTCAAGGTATCCAGTTATAAGAAAATTTTATTACGTATTTATTTATAAATTTAATAAAATTGGTAACAGCAATTAAAAAAATAAAGCACTTTGGAAATAAAATAAATTCTAATATAGATGGAAAAAGGTTATGACGAATTTAAAATGTTATTCGATTGCAATACAAATATTTGCCATATAAAAAACATATGAATATTGGCTTTTGCCAATTACATGCATTAGAAATCTCGCGTTGCATAAAGTTACACAAAGTATTATATTTAATATATATACACAAAATTTGTATAATAACAACATACATATTTGAACTAAATATAACTAAGCTGTGTTCAAAATATTCCAAAAAATATGTATTTATGTACATACTGTTTTTATTGTATGACTGTTATGATCGGCCACAGAGATCAATTGAAACAATTTATGAGTCTTCATGTACTGTTATTATAAACATGTGCACGTACTAACACTACAACAACAACATTACTCCGACATACAAAACCGCATATATATACATACATTATGAATAAAAAAATGTACTGCGCTTATTTATTCGAACTTTAATTTACTGTATAAACAAACTAAAGCTATAATATTTAGTTACATATACGAAAAAAATGGAAATTTAAGTACACATAGCAATTGTCTTTTTAAGTAGCTACATTCATATTTGCTTCTTAGAATACATTATTGAGCTTTAAACATCCCTATATTAACATATATGTTTTAAGTATAATATATATTGTATTTCACCAATGTATAACTTATTTATATTTAATGAATAAAATGATTCTTAACTACTAATAGATTTTCATTCCGATTATTTTCCGACGAAACAAAACCAAATCATAAAGGTCGTACTGCATCTGTGAAAGCGAATCTCTGATCTCAGTTTTCTCTTTCTATCATGAAATGACCCCGACGGAATCCCGGACGGAACCCGAAAACCATCTAGAAATGATGCCGTAAGGTACACCAAATGATCCCAAAAAGTCTCGAAATGATCCTGACGGGATCCCGGACGGATCCCGAAAACTATCCAGAAATGATGCCGGAAAGGTCCTCAAATGATCCCCTAATAGTCACGAAATGACCCTGACGGGATCCCCTACGGATCCCGGAAACTATCCAGAAATGATTCCGGAAGGGATCCCAAATGATCCCGAAAAAGTCCCGAAATGACCCCGACGGGATCCCGGACGGATCCCGAAAACTATCCAGAAATGATGCCGGAAAGGTCCTCAAATGATCCCCTAATAGTCCCGAAATGACCCTGACGGGATCCCAGACGGATCCCGAAAACCATCCAGAAATGATGTCGGTAGGTACCCCAAATGATCCCGAAATGACCCCGTCGGGATCGCGGACGGATCCCGAAAACCATCCAGAAATGATGCCGGAAGGTACCCCAAATGATCCCCAAATAGTCCCGAAATTACCCTGACGGGATCCCGTAATGATCCCGGACACCATCAAGAATTTATCTCAAAGATACGCAAATGATCCCGAAAATACCCCTACGGGATGCCGGACGGATCCCGAAACCCATCCAGAAATGATGCCGGAAGGGTCCCCAAATGATCGCGAAATAGTCCCGAAATGATCCCGGAAGGGTCTCGATATGACCCTAACGGGATTATAAATAAGGTGAAGCTAATTATAAAACCAGTTTAATAAGGCAGCAGGCGCGTTGGAGCGAATGAAAAGTTACAAAAAAACATACAGGTGAAGCTAATAAAAGCGTGCTACTAAAAACAATTGAAGGAGGGTGGATGGCGGGAGGAGATGGAGAGCACCACCGATCGTTTTTCCAAAATTGTTTAGGTCGCGATCTATATGAGACAGATACCAAAAATTATTGATTTAGGAGAACATTTATATTGTGTTATATCAATTAATAGATTTTACACCAGAGAGGAGAGAAGGAGAGGGGGCGGAGGGTGTCACTGCTCATTTGGTAAGCCCTCGACTTATTTGACCTATTGAGTTTGTAATAGTGGTGAAGGTCAGTAAAGGTAAAGTTATAATGTGTAAAAATTATTAAAAAGTAGTTTTTCGAAGGGGTCGTGGACCCCTACCCCCTTTCCATGATCGAAAAAAATGTCGCTAGTAGACTATTGTCTGTGTTCCAAATATCATAAAAATCCGTGTAGCCGTTCTGGCGTGATTCAGTCACAAAGACGAAAAAATACAACAATTAAATTATAACTGTTCCTAGGGAGTGGGGACCTCCCCCCTTTTGAAAAATATATAGCTAGTGTATCCTTCTAGACTATTAGCTATATGTGTGCCAAATTTCATCCAAATCTGTCCAGCCGTTCTTGCGTGATTGAGCCACAAAGAAAACATCTGAACATCCAAACATCCAAACATACAAACATCCAAACTTTCACATTTATAATATATATTAGATAGCCTTTATCCGCGGCCCCGTCCACAAGGAGAAAATAAAATATACGGGCTATTTACGTTATGCTGCTTATCAAGTTAAAAAAATAAGTAAATGAGCTGAAAACCTGAAAGGCATGCTTACGTGAATAGTACAATACAGTTTGTTTTTAAGTTAAATTATTAAGTTATATTTGTTCGCAAACTAATTATGTGATCTATTGTTTACTGCCATAAAACCAGATTAAATACGGAAAAGCACACACTCCACTAATTAAGTTATATTTGTTCCCAAACTAATTATGTGATCTATTGTTTAATGCCATAAAAGCAGATTAAATACGGAAAAGCACACATACTCCAGTAATTAAGTTATATTTGTTCCCAAACTAATTATGTGATCTATTGTTTACTGCCATAAAAGCAGATTAAATATGGAAAAGCACACATACTCCACTAATTAAGTTATATTTGTTCCCAAACTAATTATGCGATCTATTGTTTACTGCCATAAAACCAGATTAAATACGGAAAAGCACACATTCTCCACTAATTAAGTTATATTTGTTCCCAAACTAAATATGTGATCTATTGTTTACTGCCATAAAACCAGATTAAATACGGAAAAGCAAACGTACTCCACTAATTAAGTTATATTTGTTCCCAAACTAATTATGTGATCTATTGTTTACTGCCATAAAAGCAGATTAAATATGGAAAAGCACACATACTCCACTAATTAAGTTATATTTGTTCCCAAACTAATTATGCGATCTATTGTTTACTGCCATAAAACCAGATTAAATACGGAAAAGCACACATTCTCCACTAATTAAGTTATATTTGTTCCCAAACTAAATATGTGATCTATTGTTTACTGCCATAAAACCAGATTAAATACGGAAAAGCAAACGTACTCCACTAATTAAGTTATATTTGTTCCCAAACTAATTATGTGATCTATTGTTTACTGCCATAAAAGCAGATTAAATATGGAAAAGCACACATACTCCACTAATTAAGTTATATTTGTTCCCAAACTAATTATGCGATCTATTGTTTACTGCCATAAAACCAGATTAAATACGGAAAAGCAAACGTACTCCACTAATTAAGTTATATTTGTTCCCAAACTAATTATGTGATCTATTGTTTAATGCCATAAAAGCAGATTAAATATGGAAAAGCACACATACTCCACTAATTAAGTTATATTTGTTCCCAAACTAATTATGCGATCTATTGTTTACTGCCATAAAACCAGATTAAATACGGAAAAGCACACATTCTCCACTAATTAAGTTATATTTGTTCCCAAACTAAATATGTGATCTATTGTTTACTGCCATAAAACCAGATTAAATACGGAAAAGCAAACGTACTCCACTAATTAAGTTATATTTGTTCCCAAACTAATTATGTGATCTATTGTTTACTGCCATAAAAGCAGATTAAATATGGAAAAGCACACATACTCCACTAATTAAGTTATATTTGTTCCCAAACTAATTATGCGATCTATTGTTTACTGCCATAAAACCAGATTAAATACGGAAAAGCAAACGTACTCCACTAATTAAGTTATATTTGTTCCCAAACTAAATATGTGATCTATTGTTTAATGCCATAAAAGCAGATTAAATACGGAAAAGCACACATACTCCACTAATTAAGTTATATTTGTTCCCAAACTAATTATGCGATCTATTGTTTACTGCCATAAAACCAGATTAAATACGGAAAAGCACACATTCTCCACTAATTAAGTTATATTTGTTCCCAAACTAAATATGTGATCTATTGTTTACTGCCATAAAACCAGATTAAATACGGAAAAGCAAACGTACTCCACTAATTAAGTTATATTTGTTCCCAAACTAATTATGTGATCTATTGTTTACTGCCATAAAAGCAGATTAAATATGGAAAAGCACACATACTCCACTAATTAAGTTATATTTGTTCCCAAACTAATTATGCGATCTATTGTTTACTGCCATAAAACCAGATTAAATACGGAAAAGCACACATTCTCCACTAATTAAGTTATATTTGTTCCCAAACTAAATATGTGATCTATTGTTTACTGCCATAAAACCAGATTAAATACGGAAAAGCAAACGTACTCCACTAATTAAGTTATATTTGTTCCCAAACTAATTATGTGATCTATTGTTTACTGCCATAAAAGCAGATTAAATATGGAAAAGCACACATACTCCACTAATTAAGTTATATTTGTTCCCAAACTAATTATGCGATCTATTGTTTACTGCCATAAAACCAGATTAAATACGGAAAAGCAAACGTACTCCACTAATTAAGTTATATTTGTTCCCAAACTAAATATGTGATCTATTGTTTAATGCCATAAAAGCAGATTAAATACGGAAAAGCACACATACTCCACTAATTAAGTTATATTTGTTCCCAAACTAATTATGTGATCTATTGTTTACTGCCATAAAAGCAGATTAAATATGGAAAAGCACACATACTCCACTAATTAAGTTATATTTGTTCCCAAACTAAATATGTGATCTATTGTTTACTGCCATAAAACCAGATTAAATACGGAAAAGCACACACTCCACTAATTAAGTTATATTTGTTCCCAAACTAATTATGTGATCTATTGTTTAATGCCATAAAAGCAGATTAAATACGGAAAAGCACACATACTCCAGTAATTAAGTTATATTTGTTCCCAAACTAATTATGTGATCTATTGTTTACTGCCATAAAAGCAGATTAAATATGGAAAAGCACACATACTCCACTAATTAAGTTATATTTGTTCCCAAACTAATTATGCGATCTATTGTTTACTGCCATAAAACCAGATTAAATACGGAAAAGCACACATTCTCCACTAATTAAGTTATATTTGTTCCCAAACTAAATATGTGATCTATTGTTTACTGCCATAAAACCAGATTAAATACGGAAAAGCAAACGTACTCCACTAATTAAGTTATATTTGTTCCCAAACTAATTATGTGATCTATTGTTTACTGCCATAAAAGCAGATTAAATATGGAAAAGCACACATACTCCACTAATTAAGTTATATTTGTTCCCAAACTAATTATGCGATCTATTGTTTACTGCCATAAAACCAGATTAAATACGGAAAAGCAAACGTACTCCACTAATTAAGTTATATTTGTTCCCAAACTAATTATGTGATCTATTGTTTACTGCCATAAAAGCAGATTAAATATGGAAAAGCACACATACTCCACTAATTAAGTTATATTTGTTCCCAAACTAATTATGCGATCTATTGTTTACTGCCATAAAACCAGATTAAATACGGAAAAGCAAACGTACTCCACTAATTAAGTTATATTTGTTCCCAAACTAAATATGTGATCTATTGTTTAATGCCATAAAAGCAGATTAAATACGGAAAAGCACACATACTCCACTAATTAAGTTATATTTGTTCCCAAACTAATTATGTGATCTATTGTTTACTGCCATAAAAGCAGATTAAATATGGAAAAGCACACATACTCCACTAATTAAGTTATATTTGTTCCCAAACTAATTATGCGATCTATTGTTTACTGCCATAAAACCAGATTAAATACGGAAAAGCACACATACTCCACTAATTAAGTTATATTTGTTCCCAAACTAAATATGTGATCTATTGTTTACTGCCATAAAACCAGATTAAATACGGAAAAGCAAACGTACTCCACTAATTAAGTTATATTTGTTCCCAAACTAATTATGTGATCTATTGTTTACTGCCATAAAAGCAGATTAAATATGGAAAAGCACACATACTCCACTAATTAAGTTATATTTGTTCCCAAACTAATTATGCGATCTATTGTTTACTGCCATAAAACCAGATTAAATACGGAAAAGCAAACGTACTCCACTAATTAAGTTATATTTGTTCCCAAACTAATTATGTGATCTATTGTTTACTGCCATAAAAGCAGATTAAATATGGAAAAGCACACATACTCCACTAATTAAGTTATATTTGTTCCCAAACTAATTATGCGATCTATTGTTTACTGCCATAAAACCAGATTAAATACGGAAAAGCACACATACTCCACTAATTAAGTTATATTTGTTCCCAAACTAATTATGCGATCTATTGTTTACTGCCATAAAACCAGATTAAATACGGAAAAGCATACATACTCCACTAATTAAGTTATATTTGTTCCCAAACTAAATATGTGATCTATTGTTTAATGCCATAAAAGCAGATTAAATACGGAAAAGCACACATACTCCACTAATTAAGTTATATTTGTTCCCAAACTAATTATGCGATCTATTGTTTACTGCCATAAAACCAGATTAAATACGGAAAAGCACACATACTCCACTAATTAAGTTATATTTGTTCCCAAACTAAATATGTGATCTATTGTTTACTGCCATAAAACCAGATTAAATACGGAAAAGCAAACGTACTCCACTAATTAAGTTATATTTGTTCCCAAACTAATTATGTGATCTATTGTTTACTGCCATAAAAGCAGATTAAATATGGAAAAGCACACATACTCCACTAATTAAGTTATATTTGTTCCCAAACTAATTATGCGATCTATTGTTTACTGCCATAAAAGCAGATTAAATATGGAAAAGCACACATACTCCACTAATTAAGTTATATTTGTTCCCAAACTAATTATGTGATCTATTGTTTACTGCCATAAAACCAGATTAAATACGGAAAAGCACACATACTCCACTAATTAAGTTATATTTGTTCCCAAACTAAATATGTGATCTATTGTTTACTGCCATAATACCAGATTAAATACGGAAAAGCAAACGTACTCCACTAATTAAGTTATATTTGTTCCCAAACTAATTATGCGATCTATTGTTTACTGCCATAAAACCAGATTAAATACGGAAAAGCACACATACTCCACTAATTAAGTTATATTTGTTCCCAAACTAAATATGTGATCTATTGTTTACTGCCATAAAACCAGATTAAATATGGAAAAGCAAACGTACTCTACTAATTAAGTTATATTTGTTCCCAAACTAATTATGTGATCTTTTGTTTACTGCCATAAAAGCAGATTAAATATGGAAAAGCACACATACTCCACTAATTAAGTTATATTTGTTCCCAAGCTAATTATGCGATCTATTGTTTACTGCCATAAAACCAGATTAAATACGGAAAAGCAAACGTACTCCACTAATTAAGTTATATTTGTTCCCAAACTAATTATGTGATCTATTGTTTACTGCCATAAAAGCAGATTAAATATGGAAAAGCACACATACTCCACTAATTAAGTTATATTTGTTCCCAAACTAATTATGCGATCTATTGTTTACTGCCATAAAACCAGATTAAATACGGAAAAGCAAACGTACTCCACTAATTAAGTTATATTTGTTCCCAAACTAATTATGTGATCTATTGTTTACTGCCATAAAAGCAGATTAAATATGGAAAAGCACACATACTCCACTAATTAAGTTATATTTGTTCCCAAACTAATTATGCGATCTATTGTTTACTGCCATAAAACCAGATTAAATACGGAAAAGCACACATACTCCACTAATTAAGTTATATTTGTTCCCAAACTAAATATGTGATCTATTGTTTACTGCCATAAAACCAGATTAAATACGGAAAAGCACACATACTCCACTAATTAAGTTATATTTGTTCCCAAACTAAATATGTGATCTATTGTTTACTGCCATAAAACCAGATTAAATACGGAAAAGCAAACGTACTCCACTAATTAAGTTATATTTGTTCCCAAACTAATTATGTGATCTATTGTTCACTGCCATAAAAGCAGATTAAATATGGAAAAGCACACATACTCCACTAATTAAGTTATATTTGTTCCCAAACTAATTATGCGATCTATTGTTTACTGCCATAAAAGCAGATTAAATATGGAAAAGCACACATACTCCACTAACTAAGTTATATTTGTTCCCAAACTAATTATGTGATCTATTGTTTACTGCCATAAAACCAGATTAAATACGGAAAAGCACACATACTCCACTAATTAAGTTATATTTGTTCCCAAACTAAATATGTGATCTATTGCTTACTGCCATAAAACCAGATTAAATACGGAAAAGCAAACGTACTCCACTAATTAAGTTATATTTGTTCCCAAACTAATTATGCGATCTATTGTTTACTGCCATAAAACCAGATTAAATACGGAAAAGCAAACGTACTCCACTAATTAAGTTATATTTGTTCCCAAACTAATTATGTGATCTATTGTTTACTGCCATAAAAGCAGATTAAATATGGAAAAGCACACATACTCCACTAATTAAGTTATATTTGTTCCCAAACTAATTATGCGATCTATTGTTTACTGCCATAAAACCAGATTAAATACGGAAAAGCAAACGTACTCCACTAATTAAGTTATATTTGTTCCCAAACTAAATATGTGATCTATTGTTTACTGCCATAAAACCAGATTAAATACGGAAAAGCACACATACTCCACTAATTAAGTTATATTTGTTCCCAAACTAATTATGCGATCTATTGTTTACTGCCATAAAACCAGATTAAATACGGAAAAGCAAACGTACTCCACTAATTAAGTTATATTTGTTCCCAAACTAATTATGTGATCTATTGTTTACTGCCATAAAAGCAGATTAAATATGGAAAAGCACACATACTCCACTAATTAAGTTATATTTGTTCCCAAACTAATTATGCGATCTATTGTTTACTGCCATAAAACCAGATTAAATACGGAAAAGCAAACGTACTCCACTAATTAAGTTATATTTGTTCCCAAACTAAATATGTGATCTATTGTTTACTGCCATAAAACCAGATTAAATACGGAAAAGCACACATACTCCACTAATTAAGTTATATTTGTTCCCAAACTAATTATGCGATCTATTGTTTACTGCCATAAAACCAGATTAAATACGGAAAAGCACACATACTCCACTAATTAAGTTATATTTGTTCCCAAACTAATTATGCGATCTATTGTTTACTGCCATAAAACTAGATTAAATACGGAAAAGCACACATACTCCACTAATTAAGTTATATTTGTTCCCAAACTAATTATGCGATCTATTGTTTACTGCCATAAAACCAGATTAAATACGGAAAAGCACACATACTCCACTAATTAAGTTATATTTGTTCCCAAACTAATTATGCGATCTATTGTTTACTGCCATAAAACCAGATTAAATACGGAAAAGCAAACGTACTCCACTAATTAAGTTATATTTGTTCCCAAACTAATTATGTGATCTATTGTTTACTGCCATAAAAGCAGATTAAATATGGAAAAGCACACATACTCCACTAATTAAGTTATATTTGTTCCCAAACTAATTATGCGATCTATTGTTTACTGCCATAAAAGCAGATTAAATATGGAAAAGCACACATACTCCACTAATTAAGTTATATTTGTTCCCAAACTAATTATGTGATCTATTGTTTACTGCCATAAAACCAGATTAAATACGGAAAAGCACACATACTCCACTAATTAAGTTATATTTGTTCCCAAACTAAATATGTGATCTATTGTTTACTGCCATAAAACCAGATTAAATACGGAAAAGCAAACGTACTCCACTAATTAAGTTATATTTGTTCCCAAACTAATTATGTGATCTATTGTTCACTGCCATAAAAGCAGATTAAATATGGAAAAGCACACATACTCCACTAATTAAGTTATATTTGTTCCCAAACTAATTATGCGATCTATTGTTTACTGCCATAAAAGCAGATTAAATATGGAAAAGCACACATACTCCACTAACTAAGTTATATTTGTTCCCAAACTAATTATGTGATCTATTGTTTACTGCCATAAAACCAGATTAAATACGGAAAAGCACACATACTCCACTAATTAAGTTATATTTGTTCCCAAACTAAATATGTGATCTATTGCTTACTGCCATAAAACCAGATTAAATACGGAAAAGCAAACGTACTCCACTAATTAAGTTATATTTGTTCCCAAACTAATTATGCGATCTATTGTTTACTGCCATAAAACCAGATTAAATACGGAAAAGCAAACGTACTCCACTAATTAAGTTATATTTGTTCCCAAACTAATTATGTGATCTATTGTTTACTGCCATAAAAGCAGATTAAATATGGAAAAGCACACATACTCCACTAATTAAGTTATATTTGTTCCCAAACTAATTATGCGATCTATTGTTTACTGCCATAAAACCAGATTAAATACGGAAAAGCACACATACTCCACTAATTAAGTTATATTTGTTCCCAAACTAAATATGTGATCTATTGTTTACTGCCATAAAACCAGATTAAATACGGAAAAGCACACATACTCCACTAATTAAGTTATATTTGTTCCCAAACTAAATATGTGATCTATTGTTTAATGCCATAAAAGCAGATTAAATACGGAAAAGCACACATACTCCAGTAATTAAGTTATATTTGTTCCCAAACTAATTATGTGATCTATTGTTTACTGCCATAAAAGCAGATTAAATATGGAAAAGCACACATACTCCACTAATTAAGTTATATTTGTTCCCAAACTAATTATGCGATCTATTGTTTACTGCCATAAAACCAGATTAAATACGGAAAAGCACACATACTCCACTAATTAAGTTATATTTGTTCCCAAACTAATTATGCGATCTATTGTTTACTGCCATAAAACCAGATTAAATACGGAAAAGCACACATACTCCACTAATTAAGTTATATTTGTTCCCAAACTAAATATGTGATATATTGTTTACTGCCATAAAACCAGATTAAATACGGAAAAACACACATACTCCACTAATTAAGTTATATTTGTTCCCAAACTAAATATGTGATCTATTGTTTACTGCCATAAAACCAGATTAAATACGGAAAAGCAAACGTACTCCACTAATTAAGTTGTATTTGTTCCCAAACTAATTATGTGGTCTATTGTTTACTGCCATAAAACCAGATTAAATACGGAAAAGCACACATACTCCACTAATTAAGTCATATTTGTTCCAAAACTAATTATGTGATCTATTGTTTACTGCCATAAAACCAGATTAAATACGGAAAAGCAAACGTACTTCACTAATTAAGTTATATTTGTTCCCAAACTAATTATGTGATCTATTGTTTACTGCCATAAAACCAGATTAAATACGGAAAAGCACACACTCCACTAATTAAGTTATATTTGTTCCCAAACTAATTATGTGATCTATTGTTTACTGCCATAAACCCGATTAAATACGGAAAAGCACACACTCCACTTATTAAGTTAGATTTGTTCCCAAACTAATTATGTGATATATTGTTTACTGCCATAAAACCAGATTAAATACGGAAAAGCACACATACTCCACTAATTAAGTTATATTTGTTCCCAAACTAATTATGTGATCTATTGTTTACTGCCATAAAACCAGATTAAATACGGAAAAGCACACATACTCCACTAATTAAGTCATATTTGTTCCAAAACTAATTATGTGATCTATTGTTTACTGCCATAAAACCAGATTAAATACGGAAAAGCAAACGTACTCCACTAATTAAGTTATATTTGTTCCCAAACTAATTATGTGATCTATTGTTTACTGCCATAAAACCAGATTAAATACGGAAAAGCACACACTCCACTAATTAAGTTATATTTGTTCCCAAACTAATTATGTGATCTATTGTTTACTGCCATAAAACCCGATTAAATACGGAAAAGCACACATACTCCACTAACTAAGTTATATTTGTTCCCAAACTAATTATGTGATCTATTGTTTACTGCTATAAAACCAGATTAAATACGGAAAAGCACACATACTCCACTAATTAAGTTATATTTGCTCCCAAACTAATTATGTGATCTATTGTTTACTGCCATAAACCAGATTAAATACGGAAAAGCACACATACTCCACTAATTAAGTTATATTTGCTCCCAAACTAATTATGTGATCTATTGTTTACTGCCATAAAACCAGATTAAATACGGAAAAGCACACACACTCCACTAATTAAGTTATATTTGTTCCCAAACTAATTATGTGATCTATTGTTTACTGCCATAAAACCAGATTAAATACGGAAAAGCACACATTCTCCACTAATTAAGTTATATTTGTTCCCAAACAAATTATGTGATCTATTGTTTACTGCTATAAAACCAGATTAAATACGGAAAAGCACACATACTCCATTAATTAAGTTATATTTGTTCCCAACTAATTATGTGATATATTGTTTACTGCCATAAAACCAGATTAAATACGGAAAAGCACACATACTCCACTAATTAAGTTATATTTGTTCCCAAACTAATTATGTGATCTATTGTTTACTGCCATAAAACCAGATTAAATACGGAAAAGCACACATACTCCATTAATTAAGTTATATTTGTTCGCAAACTAATTATGTGATATATTGTTTACTGCCATAAAACCAGATTAAATACGGAAAAGCACACATACTCCACTAATTAAGTTATATTTGTTCCCAAACTAATTATGTGATCTATTGTTTACTGCCATAAAACCAGATTAAATACGGAAAAGCACACATACTCCACTAATTAAGTTATATTTGTTCCCAAACAAATTATGTGATCTATTGTTTACTGCCATAAAACCAGATTAAATACGGAAAAGCACACATACTCCATTAATTAAGTTATATTTGTTCCCAAACTAATTATGTGATATATTGTTTACTGCCATAAAACCAGATTAAATACGGAAAAGCACACATAATCCACTAATTAAGTTATATTTGTTCCCAAACTAATTATGTGATCTATTGTTTACTGCCATAAAACCAGATTAAATACGGAAAAGCACACATACTCCACTAATTAAGTAATATTTGTTCCCAAACAAATTATGTGATCTATTGTTTACTGCCATAAAACCAGATTAAATACGGAAAAGCACACATACTCCATTAATTAAGTTATATTTGTTCCCAAACTAATTATGTGATATATTGTTTACTGCCATAAAACCAGATTAAATACGGAAAAGCACACTTACTCCACTAATTAAGTTATATTTGTTCCCAAACAAATTATGTGATCTATTGTTTACTGCCATAAAACCAGATTAAATACGGAAAAGCACACATACTCCACTAATTAAGTTATATTTGTTCCCAAACTAATTATGTGATCTATTGTTTACTGCCATAAAACCAGATTAAATACGGAAAAGCACACATACTCCACTAATTAAGTTATATTTGTTCCCAAACTAATTATGTGATCTATTGTTTACTGCCATTAAACCAGATTAAATACGGAAAAGCACACATACTCCATTAATTAAGTTATATTTGTTCCCAAACTAATTATGTGATATATTGTTTACTGCCATAAAACCAGATTAAATACGGAAAAGCACACATACTCCACTAATTAAGTTATATTTGTTCCCAAACTAATTATGTGATCTATTGTTTACTGCCATAAAACCAGATTAAATACGGAAAAGCACACATACTCCACTAATTAAGTTATATTTGTTCCCAAACTAATTATGTGATCTATTGTTTACTGCCATAAAACCAGATTAAATACGGAAAAGCACACATACTCCACTAATTAAGTTATATTTGTTTCCCAAACTAATTATGTGATCTATTGTTTACTGCCATAAAACCAGATTAAATACGGAAAAGCACACATACTCCACTAATTAAGTTATATTTGTTCCCAAACTAATTATGTGATCTATTGTTTACTGCCATAAAACCAGATTAAATACGGGAAAGCACACATACTCCACTAATTAAGTTATATTTGTTCCCAAACTAATTATGTGATCTATTGTTTACTGCCATAAAACCAGATTAAACACGGAAAAGCACACATACTCCACTAATTCAGTTATATTTGTTCCCCAAACTAATTATGTGATATATTGTTTACTGCCATAAAACCAGATTAAATATGGAAAAGCACACATACTCCATTAATTAAGTTATATTTGTTCCCAAACTAATTATGTGATATATTGTTTACTGCCATAAAACCAGATTAAATACGGAAAAGCACACATACTCCACTAATTAAGTTATATTTGTTCTCCAAACAAATTATGTGATCTATTGTTTACTGCCATAAAACCAGATTAAATACGGAAAAGCACACATACTCCACTAATTAAGTTATATTTGTTCCCAAACTAATTATGTGATCTATTGTTTACTGCCATAAAACCAGATTAAATACGGAAAAGCACACATACTCCACTAATTAAGTTATATTTGTTCCCAAACTAATTATGTGATATATTGTTTACTGCCATAAAACCAGATTAAATACGGAAAAGCACACATACTCCATTAATTAAGTTATATTTGTTCCCAAACAAATTATGTGATCTATTGTTTACTGCCATAAAACCAGATTAAATACGGAAAAGCACACATACTCCACTAATTAAGTTATATTTGTTCCCAAACAAATTATGTGATCTATTGTTTACTGCCATAAAACCAGATTAAATACGGAAAAGCACACATACTCCACTAATTAAGTTATATTTCTTCCCAAACTAATTATGTGATCTATTGTTTACTGCCATAAAAGCAGATTAAATACGGAAAAGCACACATACCCCACTAATTAAGTTATATTTGTTCCCAAACTAAATATGTGATCTATTGTTTACTGCCATAAAACCAGATTAAATACGGAAAAGCACACATACTCCACTAATTAAGTTATATTTGTTCCCAAACTAATTATGTGATCTATTGTTTACTGCCATAAAACCAGATTAAATACGGAAAAGCACACATACTCCATTAATTAAGTTATATTTGTTCCCAAACTAATTATGTGATATATTGTTTACTGCCATAAAACCAGATTAAATACGGAAAAGCACACATACTCCACTAATTAAGTTATATTTGTTCCCAAACTAATTATGTGATCTACTGTTTACTGCCATAAAACCAGATTAAATACGGAAAAGCACACATACTCCACTAATTAAGTTATATTTGTTCCCATACTAATTATGTGATCTATTGTTTACTGCCATAAAACCAGATTAAATACGGAAAAGCACACATACTCCACTAATTAAGTTATATTTGTTCCCAAACTAATTATGTGATCTATTGTTTACTGCCATAAAACCAGATTAAATACGGAAAAGCACACATACTCCACTAATTAAGTTATATTTGTTCCCAAACTAATTATGTGATCTATTGTTTACTGCCATAAAACCAGATTAAATACGGAAAAGCACACATACTCCACTAACTAAGTTATATTTGTTCCCAAACTAATTATGTGATCTATTGTTTACTGCCATAAAACCAGATTAAATACGGAAAAGCACACATACTCCACTAATTAAGTTATATTTGTTCCCAAACTAATTATGTGATATATTGTTTACTGCCATAAAACCAGATTAAATACGGAAAAGCACACATACTCCATTAATTAAGTTATATTTGTTCCCAAACTAATTATGTGATATATTGTTTACTGCCATAAAACCATATTAAATACGGAAAAGCACACATACTCCACTAATTAAGTTATATTTGTTCCCAAACAAATTATGTGATCTATTGTTTACTGCCATAAAACCAGATTAAATACGGAAAAGCACACATACTCCACTAATTAAGTTATATTTGTTCCCAAACTAATTATGTGATCTATTGTTTACTGCCATAAAACCAGATTAAATACGGAAAAGCACACATACTCCACTAATTAAGTTATATTTGTTCCCAAACTAATTATGTGATATATTGTTTACTGCCATAAAACCAGATTAAATACGGAAAAGCACACATACTCCACTAATTAAGTTATATTTGTTCCCAAACAAATTATGTGATCTATTGTTTACTGCCATAAAACCAGATTAAATACGGAAAAGCACACATACTCCACTAATTAAGTTATATTTGTTCCCAAACAAATTATGTGATCTATTGTTTACTGCCATAAAACCAGATTAAATACGGAAAAGCACACATACTCCACTAATTAAGTTATATTTGTTCCCAAACTAATTATGTAATCTATTGTTTACTGCCATAAAACCAGATTAAATACGGAAAAGCACACATACTCCACTAATTAAGTTATATTTGTTCCCAAACTAATTATGTGATCTATTGTTTACTGCCATAAAACCAGATTAAATACGGAAAAGCACACATACTCCACTAATTAAGTTATATTTGTTCCCAAACTAATTATGTGATATATTGTTTACTGCCATAAAACCAGATTAAATACGGAAAAGCACACATACTCCATTAATTAAGTTATATTTGTTCCCAAACTAATTATGTGATATATTGTTTACTGCCATAAAACCAGATTAAATACGGAAAAGCACACATACTCCACTAATTAAGTTATATTTGTTCCCAAACAAATTATGTGATCTATTGTTTACTGCCATAAAACCAGATTAAATACGGAAAAGCACACATACTCCATTAATTAAGTTATATTTGTTCCCAAACTAATTATGTGATCTATTGTTTACTGCCATAAAACCAGATTAAATACGGAAAAGCACACATACTCCATTAATTAAGTTATATTTGTTCCCAAACTAATTATGTGATATATTGTTTACTGCCATAAAACCAGATTAAATACGGAAAAACACACATACTCCACTAATTAAGTTATATTTGTTCCCAAACTAATTATGTGATCTATTGTTTACTGCCATAAAACCAGATTAAATACGGAAAAGCACACATACTCCACTAATTAAGTTATATTTGTTCCCAAACTAATTATGTGATCTATTGTTTACTGCCATAAAACCAGATTAAATACGGAAAAGCACACATACTCCACTAATTAAGTTATATTTGTTCCCAAACTAATTATGTGATCTATTGTTTACTGCCATAAAACCAGATTAAATACGGAAAAGCACACATACTCCACTAATTAAGTTATATTTGTTCCCAAACTAATTATGTGATCTATTGTTTACTGCCATAAAACCAGATTAAATACGGAAAAGCACACATACTCCACTAATTAAGTTATATTTGTTCCCAAACTAATTATGTGATCTATTGTTTACTGCCATAAAACCAGATTAAATACGGAAAAGCACACATACTCCACTAATTAAGTTATATTTGTTCCCAAACAAATTATGTGATCTATTGTTTACTGCCATAAAACCAGATTAAATACGGAAAAGCACACATACTCCACTAATTAAGTTATATTTGTTCCCAAACTAATTATGTGATCTATTGTTTACTGCCATAAAACCAGATTAAATACGGAAAAGCACACATACTCCACTAATTAAGTTATATTTGTTCCCAAACTAATTATGTGATCTATTGTTTACTGCCATAAAACCAGATTAAATACGGAAAAGCACACATACTCCACTAATTAAGTTATATTTGTTCCCAAACTAATTATGTGATCTATTGTTTACTGCCATAAAACCAGATTAAATACGGAAAAGCAACACATACTCCACTAATTAAGTTATATTTGTTCCCAAACTAATTATGTGATCTATTGTTTACTGCCATAAAACCAGATTAAATACGGAAAAGCACACATACTCCACTAATTAAGTTATATTTGTTCCCAAACTAATTATGTGATATATTGTTTACTGCCATAAAACCAGATTAAATACGGAAAAAGCACACATACTCCACTAATTAAGTTATATTTGTTCCCAAACTAATTATGTGATCTATTGTTTACTGCCATAAAACCAGATTAAATACGGAAAAGCACACATACTCCACTAATTAAGTTATATTTGTTCCCAAACAAATTATGTGATCTATTGTTTACTGCCATAAAACCAGATTAAATACGGAAAAGCACACATACTCCACTAATTAAGTTATATTTGTTCCCAAACTAATTATGTGATCTATTGTTTACTGCCATAAAACCAGATTAAATACGGAAAAGCACACATACTCCACTAATTAAGTTATATTTGTTCCCAAACTAATTATGTGATCTATTGTTTACTGCCATAAAACCAGATTAAATACGGAAAAGCACACATACTCCACTAATTAAGTTATATTTGTTCCCAAACTAATTATGTGATCTATTGTTTACTGCCATAAAACCAGATTAAATACGGAAAAGCACACATACTCCACTAATTAAGTTATATTTGTTCCCAAACAAATTATGTGATCTATTGTTTACTGCCATAAAACCAGATTAAATACGGAAAAGCACACATACTCCACTAATTAAGTTATATTTGTTCCCAAACTAATTATGTGATCTATTGTTTACTGCCATAAAACCAGATTAAATACGGAAAAGCACACATACTCCACTAATTAAGTTATATTTGTTCCCAAACAAATTATGTGATCTATTGTTTACTGCCATAAAACCAGATTAAATACGGAAAAGCACACATACTCCACTAATTAAGTTATATTTGTTCCAAACTAATTATGTGATCTATTGTTTACTGCCATAAAACCAGATTAAATACGGAAAAAGCACACATACTCCACTAATTAAGTTATATTTGTTCCCAAACAAATTATGTGATCTATTGTTTACTGCCATAAAACCAGATTAAATACGGAAAAGCACACATACTCCACTAATTAAGTTATATTTGTTCCCAAACTAATTATGTGATCTATTGTTTACTGCCATAAAACCAGATTAAATACGGAAAAGCACACATACTCCACTAATTAAGTTATATTTGTTCCCAAACTAATTATGTGATCTATTGTTTACTGCCATAAAACCAGATTAAATACGGAAAAGCACACATACTCCACTAATTAAGTTATATTTGTTCCCAAACAAATTATGTGATCTATTGTTTACTGCCATAAAACCAGATTAAATACGGAAAAGCACACATACTCCACTAATTAAGTTATATTTGTTCCAAACTAATTATGTGATCTATTGTTTACTGCCATAAAACCAGATTAAATACGGAAAAGCACACATACTCCACTAATTAAGTTATATTTGTTCCCAAACTAATTATGTGATCTATTGTTTACTGCCATAAAACCAGATTAAATACGGAAAAGCACACATACTCCACTAATTAAGTTATATTTGTTCCCAAACAAATTATGTGATCTATTGTTTACTGCCATAAAACCAGATTAAATACGGAAAAGCACACATACTCCACTAATTAAGTTATATTTGTTCCCAAACTAATTATGTGATCTATTGTTTACTGCCATAAAACCAGATTAAATACGGAAAAGCACACATACTCCACTAATTAAGTTATATTTGTTCCCAAACTAATTATGTGATCTATTGTTTACTGCCATAAAACCAGATTAAATACGGAAAAGCACACATACTCCACTAATTAAGTTATATTTGTTCCCAAACTAATTATGTGATCTATTGTTTACTGCCATAAAACCAGATTAAATACGGAAAAGCACACATACTCCACTAATTAAGTTATATTTGTTCCCAAACTAATTATGTGATCTATTGTTTACTGCCATAAAACCAGATTAAATACGGAAAAGCACACATACTCCACTAATTAAGTTATATTTGTTCCCAAACAAATTATGTGATCTATTGTTTACTGCCATAAAACCAGATTAAATACGGAAAAGCACACATACTCCACTAATTAAGTTATATTTGTTCCCAAACAAATTATGTGATCTATTGTTTACTGCCATAAAACCAGATTAAATACGGAAAAGCACACATACTCCACTAATTAAGTTATATTTGTTCCCAAACTAATTATGTGATCTATTGTTTACTGCCATAAAACCAGATTAAATACGGAAAAGCACACATACTCCAACTAATTAAGTTATATTTGTTCCCAAACAAATTATGTGATCTATTGTTTACTGCCATAAAACCAGATTAAATACGGAAAAGCACACATACTCCACTAATTAAGTTATATTTGTTCCCAAACTAATTATGTGATCTATTGTTTTACTGCCATAAAACCAGATTAAATACGGAAAAGCACACATACTCCACTAATTAAGTTATATTTGTTCCCAAACTAATTATGTGATCTATTGTTTACTGCCATAAAACCAGATTAAATACGGAAAAGCACACATACTCCACTAATTAAGTTATATTTGTTCCCAAACAAATTATGTGATCTATTGTTTACTGCCATAAAAACCAGATTAATACGGAAAAGCACACATACTCCACTAATTAAGTTATATTTGTTCCCAAACTAATTATGTGATCTATTGTTTACTGCCATAAAACCAGATTAAATACGGAAAAGCACACATACTCCACTAATTAAGTTATATTTGTTCCCAAACTAATTATGTGATCTATTGTTTACTGCCATAAAACCAGATTAAATACGGAAAAGCACACATACTCCACTAATTAAGTTATATTTGTTCCCAAAACTAATTATGTGATCTATTGTTTACTGCCATAAAAACCAGATTAAATACGGAAAAGCACACATACTCCACTAATTAAGTTATATTTGTTCCCAAACAAATTATGTGATCTATTGTTTACTGCCATAAAACCAGATTAAATACGGAAAAGCACACATACTCCACTAATTAAGTTATATTTGTTCCCAAACTAATTATGTGATCTATTGTTTACTGCCATAAAACCAGATTAAATACGGAAAAGCACACATACTCCACTAATTAAGTTATATTTGTTCCCAAACTAATTATGTGATCTAATTGTTTACTGCCATAAAACCAGATTAAATACGGAAAAACACACATACTCCACTAATTAAGTTATATTTGTTCCCAAACTAATTATGTGATCTATTGTTTACTGCCATAAAACCAGATTAAATACGGAAAAGCACACATACTCCACTAATTAAGTTATATTTGTTCCCAAACAA